>NC_046966.1:27103836-27118836 GCF_009769545.1 Cyclopterus lumpus
TTATCAGCACTAAGGTCTAACAAGACCAGGACAGAGATGAGACCTTTATCAGCACTAAGGTCTAACAAGACCAGTACAGAGATGAGTCCTTTATGAGCACTAAGGTCTAACAAGACCAGGACAGAGATGAGTCCTTTATTAGCACTAAAGGTCTAACAAGACCAGGACAGAGATGAGACCTTTATCAGCACTAAGGTCTAACAAGACCAGTACAGAGATGAGTCCTTTATTAGCACTAAGGTCTAACCAGACCAGTACAGAGATGAGTCCTCTATCACACTAAGGTCTAACAAGACCAGTCCAGAGATGAGTCCTTTATCAGCACTAAGGTCTAACAAGACCAGTACAGAGATGAGTCCTTTATCAGCACTAAGGTCTAACAAGACCAGTACAGAGATGAGTCCTTTATCAGCACTAAGGTCTAACAAGACCAGTCCAGAGATGAGTCCTTTATCAGCACTAAGGTCTAACAAGACCAGTACAGAGATGAGTCCGTTTTCAGCACTAAGGTCTAACAAGACCAGGACAGAAATGAGTCCTTTATCAGCACTAAAGGTCTAACAAGACCAGGACAGAGATGAGACCTTTATCAGCACTAAGGTCTAACAAGACCAGTACAGAGATGAGTCCTTTATGAGCACTAAGGTCTAACAAGACCAGTCCAGAGATGAGTCCTTTATCAAGCACTAAAGGTCTAACAAGACCAGGACAGAGATGAGTCCTTTATCAGCACTAAGGTCTAACAAGACCAGTGCAGAGATGAGTCCTTTATCAGCACTAAGGTCTAACAAGACCAGGACAGTGATGAGACCTTTATCAGCACTAAGGTCTACAAGACCAGTACAGAGATGAGTCCTTATGAGCACTAAGGTATAACAAGACCAGTCCAGAGATGAGTCCTTTATGAGCACTAAGGTCTAACAAGACCAGTACAGAGATGAGTCCTTTGATCAGCACTAAGGTCTAACAAGACCAGAGACAGAATGAGTCCCTTTATCAGCACTAAAGGTCTAACAAGACCAGGACAGAGATGAGACTTTTATCAGCACTAAGGCCTAACAAGACCAGTCCAGAGATGAGTCCTTTATCAGCACTAAGGTCTAACAAGACCAGTCCAGAGATGAGTCCTTTATCAGCACTAAGGTATAACAAGACCAGTCCAGAGATGAGTCCTTTATCAGCACTAAGGTCTAACAAGACCAGTCCAGAGATGAGTCCTTTATCAGCACTAAGGTCTAACAAGACCAGTCCAGAGATGAGTCCTTTATCAGCACTAAGGTCTACAAGACCAGTCCAGAGATGAGTCCTTTATCAGCACTAAGGTCTAACAAGACCAGTGCAGAGATGAGTCCTTTATCAGCACTAAGGTCTAACAAGACCAGGACAGAGATGAGACCTTTATCAGCACTAAGGTCTAACAAGACCAGTACAGAGATGAGTCCTTTATGAGCACTAAGGTCTAACAAGACCGGACAGAGATGAGTCCTTTATTAGCACTAAAGGTCTAACAAGACCAGGACAGAGATGAGACCCTTTATCAGCACTAAGGTCTAACAAGACCAGTACAGAGATGAGTCCTTTATGAGCACTAAGGTCTAACAAGACCAGTAACAGAGATGAGTCCTCTATCAGCACTAAGGTCTAACAAGACCAGTACAGAGATGAGTCCGTTATCGCACTAAGGTCTAACAAGACCAGTCCAGAGATGAGTCCTTTATCATCCACTAAGGTCTAACAAGACCAGTCCAGAGATGATCCTTTATCAGCACTAAGGTCTAACAAGACAGTCCAGAGATGAGTCCTTTATCAGCACTAAGGTCTAACCAAGACCAGTCCAGAGATGAGTCCTTTATCAGCACTAAGGTCTAACAAGACCATTCCAGAGATGAGTCCTTTATCTGATGCATTAGGATGTCATTTGTAATCTTCACCAGTGCTGTCTCTGTGCTGTTTTCTAAATCCTGACTGAAACTCCTCAAATAAACTATTCTGATGTAGAAAGTCACACAACTGATGTGCGACTACTTTCTCAAGGATCTTAGAGAGGAAGGGAAGGTTAACAACTACAGACCTGAAGTCAATAACTACAGACCTGAAGTCAATAACTACAGATCTGAAGTCAACAACTACAGACCTGAAGTCAACAACTACAGACCTGAAGTCAATAACTTCAGACCTGAAGTCAACAACTACAGACCTGTCTCTCTCCTCCCCTTCCTTTCCAAAACTCTAGAGCGAGCTATCTTTAACCAAGTCTCCTCCTTTCTCCACAGTAACAACCTTCTAGACCCTCACCAGTCTGGATTCAAGACAGGCCACTCAACAGAGACAGCCCTCCTTGCTTGTCTCTGAGCAGCTTCACACTGCTAGAGCAGCCTCTCTCTCCTCTGTCCCTTATTACATTACATTACATGTCATGTCATGTAGCTGACGCTTTTATCCAAAGCGACTTAACAATAAGTGCATTAAACCATGAGTCCAAACTCAGAACAACAAAAATCAAGCAAGTACAATTTCTTCAAAAAGTTAAACTACAAAGTGCTATCAGTAAGAGACATTTAAGTGCTACTAAAGTGCTACTACGGCTCTACCTTCCCTATTCAAGGTGTCGTCAGGTGTCGTCCTATTCAGAAGCCGAGAGACGTGAACGAGGTGGGTGTGAGGTTAGACCATGTCCTGGGTGTGAGGTTAGACCATGTCCTGGGGTGTGAGGTTAGACCATGTCCTAGAGGTGGAGGTTAGACCATGTCCTGGGTGTGAGGTTAGACCATGTCCTGGATGTGAGGTTAGGACCATGTCCTGGGTGTGAGGTTAGACCATGTCCTGGATGTAGACCGGACCCGATCTGTTCGCAGCACGGTACTCAAGTTACAATGTTTTGAGTTGTAGAGGTCGAATGGCATTAGCAGGTAGACCTGAAGGAGGGAGTTACAGTAGTCTAGCCGTGAGATGACCAGAGCCTGGACCGCCTTCTGAGTGAGAAGAGGTCGTATTCTCCTGATGTTGTACAGCATGTACCTACATGAGCGTGTTTTTGCGGTAATGTTGGCAGTCAGGGAGAGTAGGGGCCAACACTGAGTTGTTGAAGGTCGTGGGTGGGAGAGCGTTTGCCTGGAAGGATGAGAAGTTCAGTCTTGTCCGGGTTAATTGTCAGATGATGTGCGGATATCCACTGAGAGATGTCAGTCCAGACATCCACTGACAGATGTCAGTCAGACATCCACTGAGAGATGTCAGTCAGACATCCACTGAGAGATGTCAGTCAGACATCCACTGAGAGATGTCAGTCAGACATCCACTGAGAGATGTCGGTCAGACATCCACTGAGAGATGTCGGTCAGACATCCACTGAGAGATGTCAATCAACATCCACTGAGAGATGTCAGTCAGACAGTGTGCCACCACCCGACCAGAGGGTCTGGGTGTGTGGCTGAAGGAGAGGAGAGAGGCAGCAGGGGGTTGATGTGTTGTCTGGTGTGATCCAAGTCTCTGTGAGAGCCAGGAGTCCGCGAATGCTTGATAGCGAAGCACAGAGATGAAGTCCGCCTTGCGGTTAGCTGACTGGCAGTTCCAGAGGTCCCCTGTGACGAGGTGCTGGGTCTGTGTGGAGGGGTGGGATATATAAGAGAGGAGGGATTTTGATGCATGTGTGAACGAGTCTATAGTATCTACAAGTAGATGTGCACACAGGTATGGAAAGAAAACACATTTTCACAGGGAAATGTTTATACTCAGCCGCCCTCAGCCACCACCGAAGACTCCCACGAAAGACTCCTAGGTCTTTATCTCCGAGTCTTGACTCCCACGAAAGACTCCTAGGTCGTCATCCTCTGAGTTCTTCATACGAGGAGTCTTCCCTGACGCTACAAGCCCCAACCTGGTTCAGTTGGCGATAATTAGCTACAGCAGTGTCGGCCCACTCTCAGGTCGTTGAAGGAATTGCCCACTTATCGATACTGGTAAGAGTCGGCACTCAGGCAGGAGATCCTTGCCACCAGTGACGTTTCAGTTTTGCTAGAATGTGAAATTCTTGCCAAACTGATTAAGGACAAAGGTCCTGTTTTACCTCAAGGTAGAAAGTATAAAATAGTTTAGTCCCTAGTAGATTTGGATTACAGAACAAATACTTAAAATCCTAGCTGGTTGTGTTGCCTTTTTCAGTCACTTGGTGTAAAAGCAAGAAATCCCAGCTAAAATGTTCAAATTAGAAAGACAGTACAGACTAGCATTCTAGTATAACTAAATACAGCAGATACAGTAGTAATATAGCAGAGAAAACCTATTTAAAGAATATACTCAGCAAGATACAGGAAATCCCAGAAGTCAGTGGACTCACAGCTCAGATGCACACTGATGCACCTTATCCTTCTAGACCTTTCTGCTGCCTGTGACACAGTGAACACAGATCCTTATTTCCTCCTCCAGGACCTGGGTATAACCTGGAGAGGATCTGTGTCAGAGCCTTGTCCTCTCACTACTGGGGTCCCTCAGGGCTCAGTCCTTGGACCCTTCTCTCTGTACACCAATTCTCTCGCATGGCGTCTTCTACCATAGCTACGCTGATGACACCCAATTCATCCTCTCATTTCCCCAATCTGAAACACAGGTAGCAGCATGATTCTCTGCCTGTCTGACTGACATCTCTCAGTGGATGTCTGACCGACATCTCTCAGTGGATGTCTGTCTGACATCTCTCAGTGGATGTCTGTCTGACATCTCTCAGTGGATGTCTGTCTGACATCTCTCAGTGGATGTCTGACTGACATCTCTCAGTGGATGTCTGATTGACATCTCTCAGTGGATGTCTGACCGACATCTCTCAGTGGATGTCTGATTGACATCTCTCAGTGGATGTCTGACTGACATCTCTCAGTGGATGTCTGACCGACATCTCTCAGTGGATGTCTGACCGACATCTCTCAGTGGATGTCTGACCGACATCTCTCAGTGGATGTCTGACTGACATCTCTCAGTGGATGTCTGACCGACATCTCTCAGTGGATGTCTGACCGACATCTCTCAGTGGATATCTGACCGACATCTCTCAGTGGATGTCTGATTGACATCTCTCAGTGGATGTCTGACTGACATCTCTCAGTGGATGTCCGCACACCACCTAAAAATTAACCCGGACAAGACTGAACTTCTCCTCCTTCCAGGAAAAGGCTCTCCCACCCACGACCTGACTATCACCTTCAACAACTCAGTGCTGGTTCCGACTCCGACTGCCAGGAACCTTGTGTGATACTTGACAGTCGACTCTCCCTAACTGCCAACATCACCGCAACAACACGCTCCTGTAGGTACATGCTGTACAACATCAGGAGAATACGACCTCTTCTCACTCAGAAGGCGGCACAGGTTCTGGTCCAGGCTCTGGTCATCTCACGGCTAGACTACTGTAACTCCCTCCTTCAGGTCTACCTGCTAATGCCATTCGACCGCTACAACTCATCCAGAATGCAGCTGCTCGACTGGTCTTCAACCTCCTAAATTTACCCACAATCCTCCGCTCCTCCACGACCTTCACTGGTTACCGGTGGCCGCAGCATCCGCTTCAAAACATTGGTACTTGAGTACCGTGCTGCGAACAGATCGGGTCCATTCTACATCTAAGACATGGTCAAATCGTACACCCCACCTCGCTCACTTCGCTCGGCTTCTGCCAATCAGCTTGTTGCTCCTTCACTTCGAGCTAAACACTCAACAAAATCACGACTGTTTGCTGTGCTGGCTCCTCATTGGTGGAACGAGCTCCCCATTGATATCAGGACAGCAGAAAGTCTCTACATCTTCTGTCGCAAACTAAAAACACATCTTTTTCGACTATACCTTGAATAGGGAAGGTAGAGCCGTAGTAGCACTTTGGTAGCACTTAAATGTCTCTTACTGATAGCACTTTGTAGTTTAACACTTTAGTAGCACTTAAATGTCTCTTACTGATAGCACTTTGAAGTTTAACTTTATTGAAGAAATTGTACTTTCTCGATTCTTGTTGTACGGAGTTTGAACTCATGGTTTAATGCACTTATTGTAAGTCGCTTTGGATAAAAGCATCAGCTAAATGACATGTAATGTAATGTAATGTAATGTAGAGATCGATCTGTAGTTAGCCAACACCTCTGGATTAAGAGTGGTCTTCTTCAGGAGAGGTTTAATTACAGCTACTTTGAAGGAATGTGGTACATGGCCTGTTAGAAAAGACACATTAACAATATCCAACAGAGAGGTGCCAATTAAAGGCAACACGTCTTTAAGCAGCCTCATTGGGATGGGGTCTAAGAGACAGGTAGACGGTTTAGAAGTAGAAACCCTTGAAGACAATTAGTCAATCCATCCAAATATACACCGGGGAATACAGCCGTTTCCAAGGCAACGCCACTTGAGGACAGATCGGCACTAGTTGAGGGCAAGAGATCATCAATATTGACTCTAATAATTAGAAGCTTTTCATTAAAGAAGTACTGAGGTCTATAGGAATACACGGCTCCACAGAGCTACTACTACTACTACCACTAATACTGAGGTCTATAGGAATACACGGCTCGACAGAGGTACTACTACTGCTATCACTACTACCGAGGTCTATAGGAATACACGGCTCCATAGAGGTACTATTACTACTACTACTGAGGTCTATAGGAATACACAGCTCCACAGAGCTACTACTACTACTACTACCACTACTACTGAGGTCTATAGGAATACACAGCTCCACAGAGCTGCTACTACTACTACTACTACTACTACTGAGGTCTATAGGAATACATGGCTCGACAGAGCTACTACTACTACTACTACTGCTACTACTACTGAGGTTTACAGGAATACACGGCTCCACAGAGCTACTCCTACTACTACTAGTACTACTACTGAGGTCTATAGGAATACACGGCTCGACAGAGCTACTACTACTACTACTACTGCTACTACTACTGAGGTTAACAGGAATACACGGCTCCACAGAGCTACTCCTACTCCTACTAGTACTACTACTGAGGTCTATAGGAATACACAGCTCCACAGAGCTGCTACTACTACTACTACTGAGGTCTATAGGAATACATGGCTCGACAGAGCTACTACTACTACTGAGGTCTATAGGAATACACGGCTCCACAGAGCTGTGACTCTGTCAGAAGTTTGGACCTGCACACTTCAGATACCTGGTGTTTATTATTTTACAGCTGGGCCTCCTGAGAGAACCCTGTTAGTCAGAAGAACACTACAGACACCAACAGGAAGTCGATCATGTAAGGAGCAGTGAGAAACTTCATAAGAGAATGGAGAGATGAAGAGGACAAACACAAGACCTCTGGACATGGTTCAGTTAAACCTGAGACTGGTCCTTCAGGTCCATCTGGTCCATCTGGTCCATCTGGATGAGCGTCAACAAATCTGATAAGTCGATAAAGTGTCATTAAAGTGAAAAGTACATTTCTTAAACAGGTCATTAAAGTCCTAAATTTATGTTAAATTTAAAATACACCGGAGGGGGAACCAGAGGAAAACAGGAGGGGGAACCATAGGAGAACCAGAGGGAGAACCGGGGTGAACCAAAGGTGCCCAGAGAGGAAACCAGTGGGGAACCAGAAGGGAACCGGAAGGGGGAACCGAAATAGAAAAATAACCTTAAAGAAAGTAAAGAGTCTTAAATCATCTCAAGGTCTACAGGAAGCAGACTCAGAGGATTCAGATCTGGACAGCTCAAATTGGTTTGTAGACCCTGAGCAGCGTCTGAAGGCCATGGGACATGTGGTTCTTCTATGTATGTCAGGTTCTCTCGACTGGTTTCTGATCTGAACTTTGGCCAAAAATTTATTTAAAGGAGGTTGAAGTTCTCTTCGTCGGTGATCCAGTTCACTTCAGCTGCGTTGAGGCGTCATTCAGTGCTGAACGAGTCCAGGTGGTCTGAGGCTTCTGATTCAGGACTGAAATGGGCTTTTGGTGCTCCCTGGTGTTGAGTTAGTGCCTCCTGGACTCTGGCGAAGTCTGAACTGCAGATCTTGAGACACCCAGAGACCCAAAATCAGTTTTGAATGTGAGTCCAGTCTGCAGAGTGTTTGAGGAGTGTTGACACATCACTGTGTTTATCGGACTGTTTGCTCAACCGATATCACACTGCTCCTTCAGCTGGACCCAAGCTCCGCCCCTTTACACCTGACCACCATTATACCTGACACACACACACACACACCTCATTGTGGCAACAACAGCAGCTCTGTCAAAGTCAGACTTTAGATACAGTTTAGATAGACTTTCGGCAGACTTTAGATGGACTTTAAATAGACTTTTGGCAGACTTCGGCAGACTTTCGGCAGACTTTCAGCAGACTTTAGATAGACTTTAGAAAGACTTCCGGCAGACTTTAGATACAGTTTAGATAGACTTTCGGCAGACTTTAGATGGACTTTAAATAGACTTTCGGCAGACTTTAGATACACTTTCGGCAGACTTCGTCAGACTTTCGGCAGACTTTAGATACACTTTCGGCAGACTTTAGATACACTTTCGGCCGTCCCTCAGTAGACACACGCTCAGGATGGCGAATGCAGCAGCAGAGCTGGCTCGGAGGAAGGCACGAGTAGAGGAAGGCACTGGCAGCCGGGACAACGCCTTCCATTTCAATCAGCAGAACTTTGAGCAGCTCAGAAAGAGTGTCTGCAGTCCGGCTCACTGTTCTGTGACCCGACTTTCCCCGCAGATTGGAACTCTCTGGGATACAACCAGCTGGGACGCTACTCGTCAAAAACCATCGGCACAGAGTGGAAACGACCCACAGTGAGTGTATGTGATCACGTTCTAGAAGGATGGTGATTGTTTTTTCATTTGATATCATTCTATAAAATGTCATGGTGACGTCTACAAATGTTTTGTCAGACATTCAGTATATTGAGATATAAAACAGAGAAAATGGTTTGTATGCTTCTTAATCAACTTTTTCTGTCGACACCATTGATGTGTTGAGACCTGGTGAACTTAACAGCAGCAGTGAGTTAGTTGTGCAGAAGTTTAGATATTTTTGTTTGTTTGTTTTCTCAAAATGGTGTTGATGCTTATCTGACGATCAATTGATCGGAGTTTAAAAAACAATATATTTCATAACACAAACGGCCACAACGTACTTTGTATCTATTAATTGTGGAAAATATGCTTACTGCCTCCAGTGCTTTCCTTTCTTTCACAATAAAAGCAATAGACATACGCTGTATTACTGATCACCATGGGAACTTAAATTCACAAATTTTGATAAGAAGCAACTCTACACAAAAGCTTACAATATGTTTTTATTTATTATGTAAAGTCCACCAAACAACGCTGATCTGCAGACTTTCTCTCTAAACGGAGTTCAGCATTTGTCTTCCTTTATGAGAGTTCATAAAGAGCTTAAAGAGCATGAAGAGCATGAAGAGCATGAAGGGCAAAAAGAGCATAAAGAGCTTAAAGAGCATAAAGAGCATGAAGAGCATAAAGAGCATAAAGAGCATGAAGAGCACAAAGAGCATAAAGAGCTTAAAGAGCATAAAGAGCATGAAGAGCATAAAGAGCATAAAGAGCATAAAGAGCTTAAAGAGCATAAAGAGCATGAAGAGCATAAAGAGCTTAAAGAGCATAAAGAGCATGAAGAGCATAAAGAGCTTAAAGAGCACAAAGAGCATAAAGAGCATAAAGAGCATGAAGAGCACAAAGAGCATAAAGAGCTTAAAGAGCATAAAGAGCATGAAGAGCATAAAGAGCATAAAGAGTATGAAGAGCACAAAGAGCATAAAGAGCTTAAAGAGCATAAAGAGCATGAAGAGCATAAAGAGCATAAAGAGCATAAAGAGCATGAAGAGCATAAAGAGCATAAAGAGCATAAAGAGCATGAAGAGCATAAAGAGCTTAAAGAGCATAAAGAGCATGAAGAGCATAAAGAGCATGAAGAGCATGAAGAGCATAAAGAGCTTAAAGAGCATAAAGAGCATGAAGAGCATGAAGAGCACAAAGAGCATGAATAGCATAAAGAGCATGAAGAGCACAAAGAGCATAAAGAGCACAAGAACACATAGAGCATAACGATCTTAAAAAGAATTAAGAGCCTAAAGAGCATAACGATCTTAAAAAGAATTAAGAGCCTAAAGAGCTTAAAGAGCATAAAGAGCATGAAGAGCATAAAGAGCTTAAAGAGCACAAAGAGCATAAAGAGCATAAAGAGCATGAAGAGCACAAAGAGCATAAAGAGCTTAAAGAGCATAAAGAGCATGAAGAGCATAAAGAGCATAAAGAGTATGAAGAGCACAAAGAGCATAAAGAGCTTAAAGAGCATAAAGAGCATGAAGAGCATAAAGAGCTTAAAGAGCATAAAGAGCATGAAGAGCATAAAGAGCATAAGAGCATAAAGAGCATGAAGAGCATAAAGAGCTTAAAGAGCATAAAGAGCATGAAGAGCATAAAGAGCATAAAGAGCATAAAGAGCATGAAGAGCATAAAGAGCTTAAAGAGCATAAAGAGCATGAAGAGCATGAAGAGCACAAGAGCATGAAGAGCACAAAGAGCATGAATAGCATAAAGAGCATGAAGAGCACAAAGAGCATAAGAGCACAAGAACACAAAGAGCATAACGATCTTAAAAAGAATTAAGAGCCTAAAGAGCATAACGATCTTAAAAAGAATTAAGAGCCTAAAGAGCTTAAAGAGCATAAAGAGCTTAACAAGCATAAATAACTTAAAGTGCATTAAGAGCATAAAGAGCCATACAGAGCATAAAGAGCCATACAGAGCATAAAGAGCATTAAGAGCATGAAGATGATGAAGAGCATAAAGAGAATAAAGAGCTTAACGAGCATAACAAGCATACAGAGCATAAAGAGCATAAGCAGCTTGAAGAGCATAAAGAGCATTAAGACCATGAAGAGCATAAAGAGCTTAAAGAGCATAACAAACTTAAAGAGCATTAAGAGCATAAAGAGCCATAAAGAGCCACAAAGAGCTATAAAGAGCATTAAGAGCATAAAGAGCTTAACGAGCATGAAGAGCATGAAGAGCATAAAGAGCTTAACGAGCATGAAGAGCACAAAGAGCATAAAGAGCATGAAGAGCACAAAGAGCATAAAGAGCACAAAGAACACAAAGAGCATAACGAGAATAAAGAGCATAAAGAGCATTAAGAGCATAAAGAGCATAACGATCTTAAAAAGAATTAAGAGCCTAAAGAGCTTAAAGAGCATTAAGAGCATAAAGAGCCATACAGAGCATAAGAGCATTAAGAGCATGAAGATGATGAAGAGCATAAAGAGCTTAACGAGCATAACAAGCATACAGAGCATAAAGAGCATAAACAGCTTAAAGAGCATAAAGAGCATTAAGAGCATAAAGAGCCATAAAGAGCCACAAAGAGCCATAAAGAGCATTACGAGCATGAAGAGCATGAAGAGCATAAAGAGCTTAACGAGCATGAAGAGCATGAAGAGCATAAAGAGCATAAAGGAGCATTAAGAGCATGAAGAGCATAAAGAGTCTTAAAGAGCTTAAAGAGCATAAACAGCTTAAGAGCATAAAGAGCATTAAGAGCATAAAGAGCCATAAAGAGCCACAAAGAGCCATAAAGAGCATTAAGAGCATGAAGAGCACGAAGAGCTTAAAGAGCATAACGAGCATAAAGAGCATAAAGAGCACGAAGAGCTTAAAGAGCTTAAAGAGCATAACGAGCATGAAGAGCATAAAGAGCATATAGAGCATAAAGAGCATAAAGAGCATAAAGAGCACGAAGAGCTTAAAGAGCTTAAAGAGCATAACGAGCATGAAGAGCATAAAGAGCATATAGAGCATAAAGAGCATAACGACCATGAAGAGCATATAGAGCATAAAGAGCATAACGAGCATGAAGAGCATATAGAGCATAAAGAGCATAACGAGCATGAAGAGTATAACGAGCTTAAAGAGCACGAAGAGCTTAAAGAGCTTAAAGAGCATAAAGAGCATGAAGAGTATAACGAGCTTAAAGAGCACGAAGAGCTTAAAGAGCTTAAAGAGCATAACGAGCATAAAGAGCATAAAGAGCATGAAGAGCATAACGAGCTTAAAGAGCACAAAGAGCTTAAAGAGCTTAAAGAGCATAACGAGCATGAAGAGCATAAAGAGCATATAGAGCATAAAGAGCATAACGAGCATGAAGAGCATAAAGAGCTTAAAGAGCATAAAGAGCATAAAGAGCATGAGGATGGTGATGATGATAATGATGATGATGATAAGGAGGAGGATAATGCAGATGGTGATGATCATTAATCACCTGCTGTCCCGTCCAATTAGGAGCTGAGTTCTGATCCTCAGTTCATCGTTGATGGAGCAAAGAGAACCGACATCTGTCAGGGAGTGCTCGGTGAGAAACACACACACACACACACACACTGTAACCTCTGACACATGTAGTCATGTGCCCCACTGTGTGTTGTCAGGTGACTGCTGGCTGCTGGCTGCCATCGCCTCTCTGACTCTGGACCCTCAGATTCTGAGCAGAGTGGTACCTCCTGGACAGAACTTCGGCTCGCAGTACGCTGGCATCTTCCACTTCCAGGTCACATGATCTATTTTAAACACATGAAAACTGAAAACATCAGAGAATTAAAGAAATAAAGGAACAATAATACTTCTTACTAGAATTGTTTCACATTTCATGGCATTCTACCTGCAGCTGTGGCAGTACGGGCAGTGGGTGGACGTGGTTGTGGACGACCGGCTGCCCTCCAGAGATGGGAAGCTGCTGTTCGTCCACTCAGAGGAGGGAGGAGAGTTTCTGGAGCGCCCTGCTGGAGAAAGCCTACGCTAAGTAAGACACACATTCATGAAGTAAAACCATCTCAACAACTATTATGGGATGGATGGTGATGAAATTAAATGAATTATCATAACTTTATTGATCCTCTTTCATCTGGTCAGGTCAACATGTCCAACACTTTATGAACAGTATTGTCCATATTTCATCTTTGCACTACTTTTAGTTTGTATATTAACAATTCACTTGCATGCAGTTCCACTTCTTGTCTCCACCATCTGATGATGACACAGTTAATAATGTTATAAAGCATAGCATAGCATAGCATAGCAGAGAATGGACCCGTCCGATTCGCTGGAGGAGGGCTGGTTCCTATAAATGTCCCTCCACTCTCAGATAAACATGCGTCTATGACGTCCATCTTGTTTCTGGTTTATTAAAATAAAGCAACGTAGGCCTAACATTTCTTTTCATATCTGGTGCAGCAGCCTCAGCTCAAATCCTCTGCTCCTGTCTAACACTTCCCCTCCTGTGTACAGTCAGCCTTCAGTGAAAGGAGTACGTGATTAGCATCAGGGCGGAGGAGGTTTACTCCGTAAACACCAGACCGGCCTGGAAAGCAAACAGAGCCGCAGATAGAGCCGCTGACTCGGCTCTTTATATTCAGCTCTGATTTATTCTGCCTCCCACAGTCTGGAGGCCGGATAAGGATTTCATTAAAGCATATCTTTAGTACTGAGCTTTTATCTTGAAGAATCTACTTTTTAGATGAAGTTTATTTGATTATTTGTAAATGGGACTTTTATTTTGATAGAAAGGTAGAAAATGAGCTGCAGCTCTTTGACTCTTCAGCTCCTTTGATCACCTGTAAACGCACCACCTGTAAAATGGTATAACCCAGACTACTGAAGGTAGAAAATGAGCTGAACCTGTAAACTGACTCTTCAGCTCCTTTGATCACCTGTAAACGGACCACCTGTAAACTGATCACCTGTAAACTGATCACCTGTAAACGGACCACCTGTAAACTGATCACCTGTAAACGGACCACCTGTAAATTGATCACCTGTAAACTGATCACCTGTAAACGGACCACCTGTAAACTGATCACCTGTAAACTGATCACCTGTAACGTGATCACCTGTAAACGGACCACCTGTAAACTGATCACCTGTAAACTGATCACCTGTAAACGGACCACCTGTAAACTGATCACCTGTAAACTGATCACCTGTAACGTGATCACCTGTAAACTGATCACCTGTAAACTGATCACCTGTAAACTTATCACCTGTAAACGGACCACCTGTAAACTGATCACCTGTAAACTGATCACCTGTAACGTGATCACCTGTAAACTGACCACCTGTAAACTGATCACCTGTAAACTGATCACCTGTAAACGGACCACCTGTAAACTGATCACCTGTAAACTGATCACCTGTAACGTGATCACCTGTAAACTGATCACCTGTAAACTGATCACCTGTAAACTGATCACCTGTAAACGGACCACCTGTAAACTGATCACCTGTAAACTGATCACCTGTAACGTGATCACCTGTAAACTGATCACCTGTAAACTGACCGCCTGCAAACTGACCGCCTGCAAACTGATCACCTGTAAACTGATCACCTGTAAACGGATCACGTGTAAACGGATCACCTGTAAACGGACCACCTGTAAACGGACAACCTGTAAACTGACCACCTGTAAAAGGACCACCTGTAAATGATCACCTGTAAATGATCACCTGTAAACAGACCACCTGTAAACTGATCACCTGTAAACTGATCACCTGTAAACGGATCACCTGTAAACGGATCACCTGTAAACTTCTCGTACCTCCTGCAGGGTGAACAGCTCGTACGAGGCTCTGAGCGGAGGTTCGAGTATCGAAGGTTTTGAGGACTTTACCGGAGGAATCTCAGAGAGCTACGACCTGAAGAAAGCGCCGCCCTTCCTGTTCAACATCGTGAGGAAGGCCCTGAAGCTCGGCTCGCTGCTCGGCTGCTCCATTGACGTCAGTCTTTAAATCAAAAGTTCCTTAAACACACCGTGGATTCATCGGCAGACTCTTTATTCTAACAGTTAGCTAACGCGTTAGCCAAGAGCACCATGTAGCTCAGCTAGCTAGCGAGCTGACGTATGAGATGTGTTTGAGTTTCGTGTGAAGAACTTCGAGATACTAAAGTATTAATATCATACTTCCATGTTTCTCAGATCTCCAGCTCGTACGAGACGGAGG
>NC_046966.1:27123836-27138836 GCF_009769545.1 Cyclopterus lumpus
CATACACACACACACATATATATATATATATATATATATATATATATATATTAAACTCTTTCGATGTTTCACTGCTTTAGAGAAGGTCATCAATGTTCAGGATAAGTTACTAAGTACCTTTACTCTAGTACATGTACTTCAGAGAGCATGTACTGTACTTTTTCAATTCAATTCAGTTTATTTTGTATAGCCCAATATCACAAATCACAAACTCCCACAGAGGGCTTTACAATCTGTACACATACGACATCCCTGACCTTTGACCTCACATCGGATCAGGAAAAAACTCCCCAAAAATAACCTTTGACAGGGAAAAAAGTGAAGAAACCTTCAGGAGAGCAACAGAGGAGGATCCCTCTCCCCGGCATGGACAGATGAATAATGTCATGTGACCAGATGAACAGAGTTACAGAGTTACATAAACACATTACCATGAATATGACAATGTATGAATGGAACTCCAATCCATGAAACAGAAGGAGGTAGAGAGGAGGGGGCGGGGCATCAGCAGGGCCAATGGGAGGCCGGCTCACCAGCATCAGACACCTCCAGGTCCAATGGACCCTATGAGACGTGAAGTCACAACCGACTCCGGGGAGGAAGCAGAGTTAATAAGGTGCAATGGAGAGATGTAAATTCATCCATAAGGAGAGAGAGAAGAGGGAGATAGGTGCTCAGTGTATCCTAAAACATCCCCAGCAGCCTATAAGCCTATAGCAGCATATCAAGGGGCTGGACCAGGGCAAACCTGATTCAGCCCTAACTATAAGGGCTATTAAAGAGGAAAGTCTTAAGTCTATTCTTGAATGAGGTGACTGTGTCTGCCTCCAGGACTGAAAGTGGAAGCTGGTTCCATAAAAGAGGAGCTTGATAACTGAAGGCTCTGGCTCCCATCCTACTTTTTAGGACTCTAGGAACCACAAGTAGCCCCGCATTTAGTGAGCGCAGCTCTCTAGTGGGGTAATATGGTACTACAAGCTCCTTAAGATATGATGGTGCATCACCAATCAAGGCTTTGTAGGTGAGGAGAAGAATTTTAAATGTGATTCTTGATTTTACAGGGAGCCAGTGCAGAGCAGCTAATACAGGAGTCATGTGATCTCTTTTCTTAGTTTTTGTGAGTACACGAGCTGCAGCATTCTGGATCAACTGGAGGGACTTAAGAGACTTATTAGAGCAGCCTGATAATAAGGAGTTGCAGTAATCTAGTCTGGAAGTAACAAACACGTGAACCAGCTTTTCTGCATCTTTTGGGACAAGATGTGCCTGATTTTTGAAATGTTACGTAGATGAAAAAATGCAATCCTTGAGATTTGCTTAACGTGGGAGTTAAAGGACAAGTCTGGGTCAAAGATAACTAGAGATTCTTTACAGTGGTGTTGGATGCCAGGGCAATGCCATCTACAGAAACCACATCACCAGATAATTGATCTCTGAGGTGTTCAGGGCCAGTAAAATAACTTCAGTTTTGTCTGAGTCTAACATCAGGAAGTTGCAGGTCATCCATGTTTTTATGTCTTTAAGATATTCTTGAATTTTAGCGAGCTGGTTGGTCTCCTCTGGTTTGATCCATAGATATAATTGAGTATCATCTGCATAATAATGAAAGTTTATGGAGTGTTTCCTGATAATGTTGCCCAAATGAAGCATATATAAGGTTAAATAAATTGGTCCAAGCACAGAACCTTGTGTAACTCCGTGATTAACGTTGGTGGTCATTGAGGCTTCATCGTCTACAAATACAATTGAGATCGATCTGATAAATAGGATTTTAAATAGGCCGCCGGTACCCCCGACAGGCGCAAAGGAGCGAGGGCCCGTTCATCACTGCTTGCAGCTTTAATTATTATTATTATTTTGTAACTGAGATCTGAAAAATCACTTCATCCATGAACCAAGTTATCAGGAAGTCTCTCCAGAGAAAATTTGGTCCAAAACAGCCCGATTTAATGAATTTATTACTGATTGATTGATTTAATGAATTAACTAGTGCATAAGGTTTCTGCAGCCGGATGGACACCTTCTTCTTCTGTGGTTAGTTTAAAGGTCGCAGTGATGTCCACCTGGGCCCAGATGTCCTGCTGAGGAGGACAGCGGTGGCTCGCAGTCAGAACTTCATCAACCAGAGAGAAGTGTGCGACCGCTTCAAGCTGCCGCCGGGAGAATACATCATCGTGCCCTCCACCTTCGAACCGCACCACAAAGGGAGCTTCATCCTCCGGGTGTTCACAGAGAAACAGGCCCACACCAGGTCAGTCACATGTGTGTATATATGTATGTATGTATATATATATATACACTTTAATCTGGACTGTTTGTTTCAGTCCGGTGGGAGAAAACATGAATGCTGACGTCCAAGAGGTTTGTGACACTTTCAGATTTCAACTTCAGTTTATTAGGTCATTAAAATGAATTAAATGTTCCTGTTTAAAACAAACAACATAATAACTCATTTGAACAAGATGGTAACAAGAGGATAGAACCAGAGTCTAAGTCTTTAAAACCAGACGATAACTCGTTAGAACCAGACGATATTTCTTTAGAACCAGGCGATAACTCGTTAAAAACACATAACTTTAAGAACAACATAATAACTAGTTAGAACATAATAACTCATTTGAACAAGATGGTAACTAGAGGATAGAACCAGAGTCTAAGTCTTTAAAACCAGACGATAACGATGTTTCTTGAGAACAATATAATATCTCGTTAGAATAACAATATAATATCTCGTTAGAATAACATAATATCTCGTTAGAACAATATAATATCTCGTTAGAACAATATAATATCTCGTTAGAACATCATCATATCTCGTTAGAATAACATAATATCTCGTTAGAACATCATCATATCTCGTAAGAACAATATAATATCTCGTTAGAATAACATAATACCTCGTTAGAACAATATAATATCTCGTTAGAATAACATAATACCTCGTAAGAACAATATAATATCTCGTTAGAATAACATAATATCTCGTTAGAACATCATCATATCTCATAAGAACAATATAATATCTCGTTAGAATAACATAATACCTCGTTAGAACAATATAATATCTCGTTAGAATAACATAATACCTCGTAAGAACAATATAATATCTCGTTAGAATAACATAATATCTCGTTAGAACAACATAATACCTCGTAAGAACAATATAATATCTCGTTAGAATAACATAATATCTCGTTAGAACAACATAATACCTCGTAAGAACAATATAATACCTCGTTAGAACAATATAATATCTCGTTAGAATAACATAATACCTCGTAAGAACAATATAATATCTCGTTAGAATAACATAATATCTCGTTAGAACATCATCATATCTCATAAGAACAATATAATATCTCGTTAGAATAACATAATACCTCGTTAGAACAATATAATATCTCGTTAGAATAACATAATACCTCGTAAGAACAATATAATATCTCGTTAGAATAACATAATACCTCGTAAGAACAACATAATACCTCGTAAGAACAATATAATACCTCGTTAGAACAATATAATATCTCGTTAGAATAACATAATACCTCGTAAGAACAATATAATATCTCGTTAGAATAACATAATATCTCGTTAGAACAACATAATACCTCGTTAGAATAACATAATATCTCGTTAAAATAACATAATACCTCGTTAAAATAACATAATACCTCAGTAGAACACCATCATATCCGTAAGAACAATATAATATCTTGTTCGAACAACATCTTAACTCAGTAGAACAACATCATATCTCGTTAGAACAACATAAGACCTCCAGATGATAACTTAACAATATACATGAGATCTTCGTGGGTTAATGCTTCTCATATGTGTTCTGTAGTGTCGTATTAAGACACCGGGACATAAGTTATTGAGTCTCATGGTAAAAATATGTTCAGACATTGTTCCAAACCTTGTTCTTGCAGCCTGATGCTGGACAGAAAGACGTGGATCCACACTTCAAACATCTCTTCGTCCAGATCTCTGGAAACGTGACAACATGTTTTTCCAAACTTGGTTCTTAAATCACCAACTTAGTGTTTGATGGCGGAACAATGTCACGTTTCATTTGTCTGTTAACAGGACTCTGAAATCTCTGCCTTCGAGCTCCAACAGATTTTGGACCAAGTTGTTGCTCAGAGTAAGAAAAGTTCCACATGATGTGATGAAGTGGTGATATGAATATGTATGTATATAATATGTATGTTTATGTAAACAACGCCTCTGTGAACTCACCAGTTTGTTGTCTTCTGTTCTTCTGATGTCAGGATCTGATGTCAGAACCGACGGCTTCAGTCTGCAGACCTGCCGCGGCATCATCAGCATGCTGGATGTATCCTCAGATGTTCACCATCAGTAATTAATACTACATCATGATACCTATTTAATCAACTAATCAGGAATCAATGAACCAGCATGTTCATTGATGTTGATAATATAATAATTGATCTCTGGAGGACTCTACTGATGTTTCTTCTTCTACACTTTGAACGTTAAAATGTAGGAATCTAAAATAAGAGTTCAAGGATTTTAAAAGGTTTCAGGCAGACAGACAGACAGGCAGACGGGCAGACAGACAGGTCCATGCTGTGCTCTGGATCTTTGACTGGTCTTCAGATGGACGGCAATGGTAAACTCGGTCTGCTGGAGTTCCACCTTCTGTGGCAGAAGATCCAGAAATACCTGGTGAGATGGAACCAAGATGGCCGACATTCCTTTGATGTCACCATTCACTATATTGTGTTTATGAACATTCAGACAGTATAAATATATATTCACTATATTGTGTTTATGAACATTCAGACAGTATAAATATATATTCACTATATTGTGTTTATGAACATGCAGACAGTATAATATATATTCACTATATTGTGTTTATGAACATTCAGACAGTATAAATATATATTCACTATATTGTGTTTATGAACATGCAGACAGTATAAATAATATTCAGTATATTGTGTATAGTATAAATATATATAATGTATAAATACATCTCTAAACTTCTCTAGGCGGTCTTCAAGGCTCACGACTCAGACGCTTCCGGTACGATGAGCAGTCACGAGATGAGAGCCGCTCTGGCTGAAGCTGTGTGAGTTTTCATGGTGTCAAACATAGGGTCCGAGGGCCAGAACCGGCCAGATGAAGGGTCCTTTTTTTAAGTTTCTAATTATTTTCAATATTTCACTTTGAGCTGCAAGGTGAAATGTTCTCTACTGATAGTGTGTGATCATTATTATTATTGTTGTATTATTATATTATCATTGTTATTACTGGATACAAGCGGCCGAAATGAGCTTCCTCCGTAGGGTGGCCGGGCTCAGCCTTAGAGATAGGGTAAGGAGCTCGGACATCAGGGGGGAGCTCGGAGTCGAGTCGCTGCTCCTTCGTGTCCAAAGGAGTCAGCTGAGGTGGTTCATCTAGTCAGGATGCCTCCTGGACGCCTCCCATTAGAGGTTTTCCGGGCACGTCCAACTGGTAGGAGGCCCCGGGGAAGACCGAGGACACGCTGGAGGGATTATATCTCCCGGCTGGCCTTGGAACGCCTCGGGATCCCCCAGATGAGCTGGAAAGTGTTGCGGGTGAGAGGGAAGCCTGGGTCGGCCTGCTGAACCTGCTGCCACCGCGACCCGACCCCGGATAAGAGCTGATCATGGATGGATGGATGGATGTTATTATCATCATCATTATTATTATTTTTATATTATCATTGTTATTATCATCAATTCAATTCAATTTGTATAGCCCAAAATCACAGGGGGCAGGAGGCATCGCGAAAGAGGTGTGGCCAATGAGGCCAGGCCCTTGAGGCAGGAGGCACAAAGAAGGAGGCCGGGCCATTGAGGAGTTGCAGTAATCTAGTCTGGAAGTAACAAACGCGTGAACCAGCTTTTCTGCATCTTTTTGAGACAAGATGTGCCGGATTTTTGAAATGTTACGTAGATGAAGAAATGCAGTTCTTGAGATCTGCTTAACGTGGGAGTTAAAGGACAAGGACATCATTATTGTTATTATATTATTATTGTTGTTATCATCATCATTATTGTTTTCATATTATCATTGTTATTATCATCATTATTGTGTGTGTGTGTGTGTGTGTGTGTGTGTTCAGGGTTCCAGGTAAACAGTTCTGTGATTCATCAGATCGTCTCTCGGTTCTCTGACCAAAGTTTCTCCATCAACTTTGACTGCTTCCTCGGCTGTTTGATCCGCCTGGAGCTTCTGTTCAGTGAGTCACTTCCTGTCTGGAGCTTTTGTTCAGTGAGTCTCTTCCTGTCTGGAGCTTCTGTTCAGTGAGTCACTTCCTGTCTGGAGCTTCTGTTCAGTGAGTCACTTCCTGTCTGGAGCTTCTGTTCAGTGAGTCTCTTCCTGTCTGGAGCTTCTGTTCAGTGAGTCACTTCCTGTCTCTGGAGCTTCTGTTCAGTGAGTCACTTCCTGTCTTTGGAGCTTTTGTTCAGTGAGTCACTTCCTGTCTCTGGAGCTTTTGTTCAGTGAGTCACTTCCTGTCTCTGGAGCTTCTGTTCAGTGAGTCACTTCCTGTCTCTGGAGCTTTTGTTCAGTGAGTCACTTCCTGTCTCTGGAGCTTTTGTTCAGTGAGTCACTTCCTGTCTTTAGAGCTTCTGTTCAGTGAGTCACCTCTGTCTATAGAGCTTTCTGCCACACCCACTGTCTTTATCACAGCTTGTGGTGGAGAATAAGAACATCGTCACATCTCAAAGTTGGTGATTCAATCAGTAAACTCATACATCATCATTTGTTAATACACATATGTTCCCAATGTTCACAATGGTACCAGTGTGTTCCCAGTGTTCCAAGTGTTGCCAGTACAGAATTGACACTGTTTCTTACACAGAGATGTTCAGAACTCTGGACAAGAAGAACCAGGGGAAGATCCAGCTTGACCTGCAGCAGGTAAAGGTCCATTCCTGTTCTGGGCCCTATTCCTCGTATGTGGTTCAACTAAGTCGATCAAATGTCCTATCAGTCAGCTTAAATTAACCCGATGATTTAAATCAGGCTGTCTCGGTTTCTCAAAGGCTGATCCGCGCTCAAACAATCTTGTTAATTCGATCCAGACTTCAGTTCACAGGATAGTTGAACCAGACTTCAGTAATCAGTGCACCACCAACCTCTTCACGTTTCGAACCAGTTTTCCCCACTCAGCGACGCACCCGCTGAGAAACCCACTTTGGTTATAGGTAGCTCCATAGTCAGAGACGTGAAGATAGGGAAGCCAGGGACCAAAGTCATATGCATCCCGGGGGCCAGAGCGGGCGACATTGAATCTGGTTTAAAACTGCTGGCTAAAGATGAGCGTAGTTACAGTAAGATTATAATACACGCCGGCGGTAATGACTCCCGACTGCGGCGGTCGGAGGTCACTAAAATTAATGTGGAGTCGGTGTGTACTTATGCCAAGACAATGTCGGACACCGTAGTTTTCTCTGGCCCTCTCCCCAATCTGATCAATGATGACATGTATAGCCGCATGTCGTCATTCAACCGCTGGTTGTCCAGGTGGTGCCCAGCAAACAATGTGGGCTACATAGATAACTGGAGGACTTTCTGGGGAAAGCCTGATCTGATGAGTCCAGACGGCATTCATCCCACTTGGGATGGAGCGCGTCTCATTTCTGTGAACATGGCCAAGTTGATTAACGGACTTAATCCATGACCCAGAGTTCAGATCAGGAAGCAGAAGCAGAGTTGTAGTCTTCCACCCTTCTCTGCACTTCCATTGGAGCAGTTACCCACCCTTAACCTTAACTCTATAGAGACTGTGTCTGTCCCACGGCCACTTAAATTAATTAAATCAAAAGTAACCAGAAGAGGAGTCATACAAAATAACCTCATAGAGGTTAACATCACTACTGCAACAGTGCAACAAAACAGGATAATTAAATGTGGACTCCTAAATATTAGATCTCTGTCATCTAAAGCTGTATTAGTAAATGATTTAATATCAGACAATCACATTGATTTATTGTGTCTTACTGAAACCTGGCTGAGGCATGAAGAATATGTCAGCCTAAATGAATCAACTCCTCCAAGTCATATTAATACTCACATTCCTCGAGGCACCGGCCGAGGAGGTGGAGTAGCAGCCATCTTTGACTCAAGCCTATTAATGAATCCTAAACCTAAACTAAACTACAACTCATTTGAAAGCCTTGTTCTTAGTCTTTCACATCCAACCTGGAAAACATTACAGCCAATTCTATTTGTTATACTGTACCGGCCACCAGGTCCATATTCAGAATTTATATCTGAATTTTCAGAGTTTCTATCAAGTTTAGTCCTTAAAACTGATAAGGTTATTATTGTAGGAGATTTTAATATTCATGTGGATATTGATAATGATTGCCTTAGTGCTGCATTTATCTCATTGTTGGACTCGATTGGCTTCTGTCAGAGTACAGAAACCCACTCACTGCTTTGACCCTCCACCTTGTTCTTACATATGGCATTGACATTGAGCATTTGGAGGTCTTCCACAAAACCCTCTTCTGTCAGACCATTACCTCATAACTTTTGAGTTTATACTCCCGGAGTATACACCGTTAGTCAAAAGTTTCTACACCAGATGTCTAACTGACAGTGCTGTAGCTACATTTAAAGAAGAGATTCCTTCTGCATTTGATTCAATACCACGTCTCAATGTGACGGAGGACTCCTGTGCTAACTTTAGTCCGTCCCAGATTGATCATCTTGTCGATAGTGCTACAGGCTCACTGAGAATGACACTAGACTCGATAGCCCCACTGAAGAAAAAGACAGTGAGGCAAAGGAGGTTTGCTCCCTGGTAGAACCCTCAGACCCGCGACCTAAAGCAAACTTCAAGAAAGCTCGAAAGTATATGGCGTTCCACCAATCTGGAAGAATCACGCTTAGTTTGGAGAGACAGTCTTAAAACATATAAAAAGGCTCTCCGTAATGCCAGAGCAGCCTATTACTCATCAGTAATAGAGAACAATAAGAACAACCCCAGGGTTCTCGTTAGCACTGTAGCCAGGCTGACAGAGAGTCACAGCTCTGTGGAGCCGTGTATTCCTATAGACCTCAGTAGTAATGACTTCATGAACTTCTTCAATGAAAAGATTTGAACTATTAGAGGCAAGATTGATGACCTCTTGCCCTCAACTACTGCCGATCTGTCATCAAGAGGAGTGGCCTTGGCCTGTACTGGTCTTGTTTGACCGTAGTGCTGATAAAGGACTCATCTCTGTACTGGTCTTGTTAGACCTTAGTGCTGATAAAGGACTCATCTCCGTACTGTATTATTAGACCTTAGTGCTGATAAAGGACTCATCTCTGTACTGGTCTTGTTAGACCTTAGTGCTGATAAAGGACTCATCTCCGTACTGGTCTTATTAGACCTTAGTGCTGATAAAGGACTCATCTCTGTACTGGTCTTGTTAGGACCTTAGTTGCTGATAAAGGACTCATCTCTGTACTGGTCTTGTTAGACCTTAGTGCTGATAAAGGACTCATCTCTGTACTGGTCTTGTTAGACCTTAGTGCTGATAAAGGACTCATCTCTGGACTGGTATTATTAGACCTTAGTGCTGATAAAGGACTCATCTCTTGTACTGGTCTTGTTAGACCTTAGTGCTGATAAAGGGACTCATCCTCTGTACTGGTCTTGTTAGACCTTAGTGCTCGCGTTCGACACCATTGATCATGACATCCTATTACAGAGACTGGATCAGTCGATTGGCATTTCAGGTACCTGCACTAAGTTGGTTTTTAAATCCTATTCATCAGATCGATCTCAATCTGTATTTCTAAACGATGAACCCTCAATGGACCACCAACGTTAATCACGGAGTTCCACAAGGTTCTGTGCTTGGACCAATTTTTATTTACCTTATATATGCTTCCTTTGGGCCAACATGATCAGGAAACACTATAAACTTTCATTGCTATGCAGACGATACTCAATTAATATCTATCGATCAAACCAGAGGAGACCAACCAGCTCGCTAAAATTCAAGAATGTCTTAAAGACATATAAAACATGGATGACTGCAACTTCCTGATGTTAAACTCAGACAAAACTGAAGTTATTTTACTGGCCCTGAACACCTCAGAGATCAATTATCTGGTGATGTGGTTTCTGTAGATGGCATTGCCCTGGCATCCAACACCACTGTAAAGAATCTCTAGTTATCTTTGACCGAGACTTGTCCTTTAAATCCCACGTTAAGCAAATCTCAAGGATTGCATTTTTATCATCTACGTAACATTTCAAAAATCAGGCACATCTTGTCTCAAAAAGATGCAGAAAAGCTGGTTCACACGTTTGTTACTTGTTAGACTAGATTACTTCAACTCTGGCATATTTTTATTTATAAAGCTATCTTGGGTCTGATCCCCCAATACTTATGTAACTACATTCTTTAAATCCCAGAGCAATTATTGCTTACGTTCCAATGAGCTTTATTTATTAATTATGCCCAAAGTTCACTCTGAATTTGGTAAGCACTGTTTTAAGTTCGCTGCCCCTGCTGCTTGGAATGCACTGCACAAAAACTCAAGGAAAAAAGTTAAGGAGCTCATCAACCTTGAAACTTTGAAGACTCGTGTGAGAGAAATTGGAGCGGCTTCATACCGCACTTGTTCTTGTTTTGGTGTGAATCCAGAGCTTTAGTCCTGTTGCCTATATCTTTTTTACTGTATTTTATCTGTGTTATGTGATTTCTGTTGTGTCTTGTGACTGTTGCAATTTTTCTATGCTGCTGTCTTCGCCAGGCTTCCCTTGAAAAAGGTCATTGTATCTCAACGGGACCGACCTCGTTAAATAAAGGCTAATAAATAATAAAAAATAAACTCTTTATTATTAGGCTGTCGCCTCCTGCCTGGTGGGCTGGTTATCCTGCCATGACAGCCCTAACTATAAGGACTATTAAAGAGGAAAGTCTTAAGTCTATTCTTGAATGAGGTGACTGTGTCTGCCTCCAGGACTGAAAGTGGAAGCTGGTTCCATAAAAAGAGGAGCTTGATAACTGAAGGCTCTGGCTCCCATCCTACTTTTTAGGACTCTAGGAACCACAAGTAGCCCCGCATTTAGTTGAGCGCAGCTCTCTAGTGGGGCAATATGGTGCTACAAGCTCCTTAAGATATGATGGTGCATCACCAATCAAGGCTTTGTAGGTGAGGAGAAGAATTTTAAATGTGATTCTTGATTTTACAGGGAGCCAGTGCAGAGCAGCTAATACAGGAGTCATGTGATCTCTTTTCTTAGTTTTTGTAAGTATCACGAGCTGCAGCATTCTGGATCAACTGGAGGGATTTAAGAGACTTATTAGGGCAGCCCTGATAATAAGGAGTTGCAGTAATCTAGTCTGGAAGTAACAAACGCGGTGAACCAGCTTTTCTGCAGCACCAGCTGCTCTTTTTATTGGTCCATCCTCATCCTCATGAACTCTTCCTCTCCTCCTCAGTGGGTCTGCCTCGCCATCAACTGAACACCCCCCTGCTCCAGGAGCATGCTGGGAGTTTCTACCTCTAGAGATAAAATCTGAAGGAACTGTTGTTGTTGTTGTTGTTGTTTGAATAAAACCATCATCAGTAATATGAAGTCTGTTTAATGTGTTCAATCTGTTCAAATCACATAAAACTAATCTGAAGAGACTTCCGGGATGAGACTGAAGCAAACGGTCGCGTAAAGAACACCTCCCGGTCGGTCGGAGTTTATTCCCCAATTTAAATACAAGTGACTTTTTAAGATTTGTGCCTCAATAATAATGGAAGGGAAAAAAACACAAGAAGAGCAAGGGAAAGCCATATGGGAAAGTGGATAAAACTGATAAAACAGCGACTGAAGGGGCCATCACGGACGAACATGAGTGTCATGGCGGACGTAGCCACAAATTCCGAGCTAACGCTAGCTGCGGTGGACATGAAAAGCAACATCGCCGCCATACGTAAAGACATAAAAAACGTGGGCCACGGAGTTGAAGTCCGAATTGGGTAACTTTCGAAACAAATCAGAGAAGATTTGAAAGAGGAGCTAACTGACATAAGAAAGGAAATTCAACAGAAGCTATGGCGAAGTGGTAGCCAACCTCAAAGCTACAGCCGTCAGGGTGAAGCAGAGACGCGCATAGCCGACCTAGAAAGAGTGGAACGTTGACTTTCAGGAGGTGCTGAGTTGCTCACTACAAACCCAGGAACTGTTTACAGATGACGCTTACGGACATGGAAGTACGCTCGAGGCGTAACAATCTTCACATTTACGGCATCCCAGAGGGACCTGAGGGAGACAATATTCAGCAGTTTATGGAGAATTTCATTAAAAAAGAATTGGAGCCCCTCGCCGACTAGCTGAACTTGGTATACAGAGATGTCATAGAGCGCTCGGCCCCAGGCCTCCCAATGATGCGCAGCCCAGGTCAGTGATTGCATACTTCCAGGAGTTTAAAACTAAAGATCTGGTGTTACACTCTGCATGGAAGAAGAAGGAGATCTACCACACTGGCAGGAGGATCTACTTCGACCACGACTAACCCGCTGAAACTTTGGCAAAGAGGAAGGAGTATGCGCAAATAAGGAGAATTCTTTGTTAAAAAGGAATATGATTCCAAACACCACCCGCCAGCCAAGCTACGAGTGTTCTTTCGGACGGTGGGCCGATAACCTACGGGATTTAAAGACCAGGGGAATCTCTGTCGAGTTGGAGAAGTCGGCTGATGAGTCTGGGATCCTGGAGAAGACAAGGAGGACCTGGCAGCGAGCAGGGACTACATCCAGCCGACAGGACACGCCAAGAGTGGATTAAGGAGAAGCTGCGAGGTTTTCACCGGCCCAAAATAAAGAGACAAGGGGAATGGGAGGAGTAACAGACTGATACACCGTTTTTACATATTAAACGGCAAAGAATCGGGTAAGCAAGATTACTGCCCAGTTAAGGACATTTATTAATGACATTTGTTTTAAGGGATGAAACTGTATGCCCGTGATTTTATTATCTTTTCTTTGTATAGTATTGGCTTGCTCTTAGCTTATAGAGTGAATATAGTTGACCGAATATGGGTAAGGGATCTGGTAACACACAAAGTGCACAAAATACACTCACTAGGTAGGGGTATTATAGGTTGCACTGAAGGGGGGCTCTGGGGGCTAACTAGACTACTCCCCCCACAAAAGAAGTGGTTTTCTACTTCATAATGGAGGTCCACCTGAGTTTTGTGATATGTTTGCTTGTTTTGTCTTGTATTCACTTGTTGAGTTCATCTATGGTTCAAGAATAGTTCAAGTTTGGTCACCAATGGTACATAACTCTTGTGTTAACCGTGGGTTTAAATGCAATGTCAGGAATATAGGGTGATTACCCTAAATGTAAATGGTTTACACAATCCAAGTAAGAGGGGTAAGGTAATTGCAAAGATGAAAAGGGAAAAGTTGCATGTAATGTTTTGGCAGGAGACCCATCTTAACTACATAGAACATGAAAAGTTAAAAAACTAGGGTTTAAAAATACCTTTCATTCGTCCTATAAGAAGGGGAAAAGGAGAGGAGTAGCGATACTAATTTCTAACAGGGTGAACTTCCGACTGGTTTCTAAAGTTTGTGACAGTGAGGGTCGATATGTCTTTGTTAAAGGGTATCTTGACCAGAAAGAAGTCACATTAGTCAATGTGTATATTCCACCAGGCAGGACAATCTTGTATTAGGACATTTTTGACCTGATAGCCTCTGAGGCCTCCGGTGTTCTAATATGTGGAGGAGATTGGAACATTCAGTTACAACCTAAACATGACTCCTCTAATACATTTAAGAGGCTAACTCCTAATGCCAGGATAACAAAAAAATTGTTGACGGAGATAGGACTGATCGATGTATGGAGGGACTTTCCACCCAAAAGAAAAACAATTCACATTCTATTCAGCAAGTAAAGGTGTATACTCAAGAATTGACTATTTTTTTTTTTTTTACTTACAACTCAGACAGACACAGACTTAAAGATTGTAGGATAGGGGCCAGAGACATATCTGACCACTCAGCTGTTTATTTAACTGTGCATCTGGATAATAAAAAGAAAAACACGCTGTGGCGACTTAACACAAGCATCTTGAATGACAAGACATGCAAGGAATATGTGCAGAAGGAACTTAAAGATTATATGGACAACTAGAAATTTCCCCCAGAAATTTAGATGGTGTTGGTTTTACCGAGAGGCGTTTCAGACGCGCGCGTACGTCGACGTCTGTGAAGAAAAACACCATCAAATCGCCAAAATAGCATCGTCGTTAGAGAGGAAAGACCGAGCCGAAGGCGTCCTTAAACGTGTTTTTGGGTTTAGATATGATGCCTTAATCACAGTTTACAAAGTGCTCCCACTTAGCTAAAGAAAGAAAATCTGCCTCTGTTTTATAATGGGAGCGGATGGGCAGATTTGTGGACTTGCTCGCTCGTTGAGGGTTCTCCTGACAAATGTGGAACATTTTGTGGATTCTATCGACACATGTGAGCACCGGCAC
This sequence comes from Cyclopterus lumpus, assembly GCF_009769545.1. Taxonomy (NCBI): domain Eukaryota; kingdom Metazoa; phylum Chordata; class Actinopteri; order Perciformes; family Cyclopteridae; genus Cyclopterus; species Cyclopterus lumpus. The sequence continues at coordinate 27,138,329 of NC_046966.1, forward strand.
AATATTCCCTACGTTTTGATGCATAAATGGTGTAAATAGAGTGCCGACTGTGAGACTTGTGGCAAAATACGTTTTATTTTTTCGGACTTTGGCTGGCTCCTCTCCACTCTGTTTCGCACATTTTGATATATTTTTTTATGCATCTGCGAGCTACGCTTTGGGATCCTTAGTGGTCCAAATTTTGTTTTCCATAGGGTTTGCGTTTTTTTGTCCGTTTTTCTCAATTTTCCGAGAAACGGCTGGGCCGATCTTTCCGCCACTTAAACGCACACGATTCCCGATCAAGCCGCACGGTTGATGTATTTTTTATGCAGATCCGTCCAACGGTTCGAGCTCTAGGCTCGACCAAAGTTCTGGCGGAAGAGGGAGAATTGGAAGAATATTAAGCCCGCAGGATAACATACAGTGCGGCTTTTGCTCTGCAAAGCCATACCGAATAACAATAATGGAGAAGTATCGCCAAGTGTTTTGTGGGACACTGCAAAAGCAGTGATTAGAGGAAGGCTCA
>NC_046966.1:27143836-27198836 GCF_009769545.1 Cyclopterus lumpus
AGAACAGAAGTCTGACATGCACATTTCACAATAAAAGCACAAATGTATTTATAAGATAAAAACAAAGTCTTAAAAGTGAATAGAATCATCTGAAACAGGAAGTGACCTGGTAACGAACATAATTGAACTGATATAAATGAAAAGTTCTGTATTATGTAGAAAATTAGGACAAACGTCGCCAACAACTTCTTATATTATACATGAATTGACGTGACAGATACATGCAGCATTCTTTATTCAATATATGTATAATCTTATTGTGTAATGATATACTTTAGTAAAGTAAAAATAGAAACAGTAGAATGGACTGTAAATACCTTTGTGGTGTTGTTTTTCATTACCTTCATGTGCCACCACAGTTATACAACATATTAAATATCATTTATATCTGCAGACGTCTTTGAGGGATTACGCAATATATGTTTTATTGTGACGGTACTCCCCGGAAGTCTCACCTGAGTCACCAGAGGGACACTCCCTTCCTGGCATCACTCACCTGCAGCCGCAGCGCTCTCCACCAGTCTCGGCCAAAACATTCCAGGACCACAACGATCCTTTAGAGCCAGAACCCAGAACCAGAACCAGAACCATGTCGGGCATCGCGGCCACACTGCAGCACCACCGGGACAAGGACCGGGGCATCGGCTCGTGCAGCCAGGCGGTGAAGTACCTGAACCAGGACTACGACGCTCTGCGGCGGCAGTGCGCGGAGAGCGGCCGCCCTGTTCCAGGACGAGACGTTCCCGGCGATGGACTCCTCGCTGGGCTTCAAGGAGCTGGGCCCGGGCTCCTACAAGATCCGGGGGGTGTCCTGGGAGAGGCCCACGGTCAGTGGGGGTACACCTGCGGTCTCTGTGGGGTGGAGGGGGCACAAAGAGGGGTGGAGCTGGAGCTCCGCTTCCTGGGGAAGAAGCTGCAGAACCGGCTCATCCAGCTCTGTGACCTGATCTCAGATCAGGTCACAGATGTGGAACCTTGACCATTATGGAATATAGATTATAGATCATAGATCGAGTTTAGATTCTAGGGGAATGCTTTCTGGTTATTTGACCAGTTTGCTGAAGCCACACCCGGCTGCACCCTCCCAGTGGGAGCTGTGGTTGAGCTGGGCCACGCCCACTGGGATCAGTGGTTGACTGTTTGGGTGGAGACAAAGAACACAACAGAATCCTTTTATCATTAGGGCCCTATCAAGGACCTATTGTTATTCTAATGTATATTATCAGGGTCCTCGGGACGACTTCGTCGTAGAGGACCCTATTGTGTTTCGAGGAGTTATTATTATTATTATTCTCTAGGGTTTGTTGCCCTTTTGGGGCCTTTATCATATCATAAAGTTGTTAAATTTGACAAACACAACATTTTGGGGGTCTCACATTTGGGTACAATAGAATTTCTCTATAGCGCCCCCTAGAGTTGGAAAAGCCCAGGCTTTTTGCACCCAATGACCGATTGACTTGAAATGTGGTACAGATGTCCACGTGGACCTGCTCTACAAAAAAGTCAATGGAGACCATAAATGCGCCTACTTAGATTTTCTGCCATTTTGAATTTTGTAAAATATACGTTTTTTTCCTAATATTTAAACATTAGGTGGCGCTGCAGTCAATCGCTCAATATCTGCATTTTTAGCCGTTTTTTCAAATTTTTGGGAGTTTTAAAATAGCGAATTTCTCCTAGAGATTAAAACCGATTCATTCCAAAGTCGGGCAGAGTGATCTAGAGACCTTATGAAAAGTTATCAAAGAACACCATTCGCCATGAACATTTAAGTTGTTTTAACTCGGCCATACATTATGTAATCTGCTCCATATTTCTCATATGTCATGACATACTGACCCTGAAGACATCCATATGATAATTTTGAATTCTAGTCATAGCGCCACCTAATGGCAACAGTAAGTTACATGTTTTCTACTCTTATACTCTTCTCCTCAAATATTAATCAGACTTCAGACCTTGATGATGCTTCACTGTGAAGGTCGTATGGACTCGTTGAAGGGCGGCGAGTTGGAGCATCGGTGAAGTCTGATCCTTCGTGACCGAATAAACCAATGTAACATGCTCGAAACATAACTTAACTCAGCACACACATTTAAAGTCAAAGATGTAGTTACCTGATATGATTTTTAATGCTTCAGAATGGCAATATGGCTCGATAGCGCCCTCTACAAACATTAAGTTAAGCAGCCCCAGCGCTACGTTTCACCTACTTTTATGAAACTTGGTAGGCATATGTAAAACATGTAAACTGAAAAGAAAGTCTCTTGGGACCATGCTCTAAACGGTACCGGAAGTCAGTCATTTAGATTTTTGTGTGACTATATGTTACTGAACTCCTGATAAAGGGAATTGATTAGATCCCCTTCAAATGTATTGTGTTGATGCATGTTGTCTCTGGCCATACGGTGGATACAGCAAGTGGTGGTTTGTTTGCAGTACAGTATAATTTCCAGCATCGCTCATGCAGGAGAAAACGTCAAACTTCACAGATGTTTACTCCGACGGTCGTAGACTTCTCGACAGCGTGAGCCGGCGTCCAGCCAGTACCCCGACGACGTGGAGGAGGAATGAGGACCCGCACATCGCTATTGCTTGCAGCTTTAATTATTATAATTATTATTATGCTGTGTCTTTGCATGGGGAAATCTTGTTGTTTCGTGAAAGGTTGTTGCCGTGACAACACTCTTTGCCATGAAGACAAACATGTTTTTGGGGGCTAAAAATGCTCAAAACACACCCAAACTTAGCACACACATTTACTGTCTTAAATGTAGTTGTATGATATGATTTCAATCCTTCGAAATGATTTTGACAAACCTTTGACAAATCTCGACAAAAGCAGCCCTCGCAGTAGGTTTGAGGTACAAATCCAAAACTTGGTAGGTGTATGTAACACATGGAAACTTAAAAATAACTCTCTTGGGACCATGCTCTAAACCATACCGGAAGTCCGGCCATTTTGACTTTTGTGTGATTTTTTTACATTAATTTTTTCGTTGCTTTTAAAATAACAATCTGCTCCGAGGTAAATCATCGGATAGACTTCAAATGTGGTCAGTACAATCTAAACACCTTAGTGATTAACAGTTATCAAATGAAGATGCTTTTCCATCATCACTCCATGCTCCAAGTACCCTCGATGTGCGGGAATTTGGGAGGGCCCGATCAATGCTACTCGGAGCTTTAATATAATATTGAATTTCATTTTGATCATTAAATTCTCTCTTTAAGTGATACTTCGAAGTACAAAATATTTCCAAAGTCAGAATATGTCTATATATTGATGATAAATCAATAAATTAAATAAAATGTCATTAAAGAATCCTAAACATTAACCTCATGCTTGTTTTGTTTCCTGTTCAGGAGTTGACCTCTGACCCCGAGTTCATCGTCTCTGGAGCCTCCAGGACGGACATCTGTCAGGGAGCTCTGGGTGAGAACAAGGACACGGAGAGGGTTAAGTTTTAGTCCAGTCTGTAATGACAGAGACTGTGAGCTGTTTTAGTCTAGGCTGTAATGAAGGAGACTGAGGTGGTTTATTCTTAGACTAGACTGTAATGACTGAGACTGTGAGGTGGTTTAGTCTTAGTCCACACTGTAATGGAGACTGAGGTGGTTTAGTCTTAGTCCAGACTGTTATGGAGACTGAGGTGGTTTAGTCTTAGTCCAGACTATAATGGAGACTGTGAGGTGGTTTAGTCTTAGTCCAGACTGTAAGGAAGACTGTGAGGTGGTTTAGTCTTAGTCCAGACTGTAATGGAAACTGTGAGGTGGTTTAGTCTTAGTCCAGACTGTAATGGAAACTGTGAGGTGGTTTAGTCTTAGTCCAGACTATAATGGAGACTGTGAGGTGGTTTAGTCTTAGTCCAGACTGTAAGGAAGACTGTGAGGTGGTTTAGTCTTAGTCCAGACTGTAATGGAAACTGTGAGGTGGTTTAGTCTTAGTCCAGACTGTAATGGAAACTGTGAGGTGGTTTAGTCTTAGTCCAGACTATAATGGAGACTGTGAGGTGGTTTAGTCTTAGTCCAGACTGTAATGAAGACTGTGAGGTGGTTTTAGTATTAGTCCAGACTATAATGGAGACTGTGAGGTGGTTTAGTTGTAGTCCAGACTGTAATGGAGACTGTGAGGTGGTTTAGTCTTAGTCCAGACTATAATGGAGACTGTGAGGTGGTTTAGTCTTAGTCCAGACTGTAAGGAAGACTGTGAGGTGGTTTAGTCTTAGTCCAGACTGTAATGACAGACTGTGAGGTGGTTTAGTCTTAGTCCAGACTGTAATGACAGACTGTGAGGTGGTTTAGTCTTAGTCCAGACTATAATGGAGACTGTGAGGTGGTTTAGTTGTAGTCCGGACTGTAATGGAGACTGTGAGGTGGTTTAGTCTTAGTCCAGACTATAATGGAGACTGTGAGGTGGTTTAGTCTTAGTCCAGACTGTAATGGAGACTGTAGGTGGTTTAGTTATAGTCCAGACTATAATGGAGACTGTGAGGTGGTTTAGTCTTAGTCCAGACTATAATGGAGACTGTGAGGTGGTTTAGTTATAGTCCAGACATATAATGGAGACTGTGAGGTGGTTTAGTCTTAGTCCGGACTGTAATGGAGACTGAGGTGGTTTAGTCTTAGTCCAGACTGTAATGGAGACTGTGAGGTTGGTTTAGTCTTAGTCCAGACTGTAATGGAGACTGTGAGGTGGTTTAGTCTTAGTCCAGACTGTAATGGAGACTGTGAGGTGGTTTAGTCTTAGTCCAGACTGTAATGACAGACTGTGAGGTGGTTTAGTTGTAGTCCAGACTGTAATGGAGACTGTGAGGTGGTTTAGTTGTAGTCCGGACTATAATGGAGACTGTGAGGTGGTTTAGTTATTAACATATCTGACATGACAACCAGCGTCATACCAGTTTTTCCAGTCTGCAGTCACAGTGGAACAACTGGTCCAAGGAACTGAAGACTGCCACACCTCCAGTTTAAATAACTTTATTATTCATCGAGTACAAACAGACAATCTGTATATTTAGTGTGTGTGGTGTGTGTGTCACGGTGATGTCATCACAGAAGTTTCTTTAGTAACAAAGGGACACACCTGAGAGCCTCCAGACAATCAGAGAGCAGGAGTTTCCTGACTGGTCCAGCACAATATTAGATGACCATCACTAACTAAGCCCCGCCTCTTCCTGTCTGTCGTCCAGGTGACTGCTGGCTACTCGCCGCCATCGCCTCTCTGACCCTGAATGAGGAAGTTCTGGCTCGAGTTGTTCCACATGGACAAAGCTTCAGGAGAGGAGAGTATGCCGGCATCTTCCACTTCCAGGTACAAATACATGTACAGTATAAGTACTGTTTAAGAAGGTACACGAATACACCTACAATACTAGTAATGTTTAAGAAGGTACACGAATACACCTACAATACTAGTAATGTTTAAGAAGGTACACACACGTCCATGTCCCCAGAGGTCTCATCCAGAGGTCTCATGTCCCTAGTGGTCTCATGTCTCCAGTGGTCTCATGTCTTATGTCCCTAGTGGTCTCATGTCTCCAGTGGTCTCATGTCTTATGTCCCTAGTGGTCTCATGTCTCCAGTGGTCTCATGTCTTATGTCCCCAGGGGTCTCATGTCTCCAGTGGTCTCATGTCTTATGTCCCTAGTGGTCTCATGTCTCCAGTGGTCTCATGTCTTATGTCCCCAGGGGTCTCATGTCTCCAGTGGTCTCATGTCTCCAGTGGTCTCATGTCCCCAGTGGTCTCATGTCTCCAGTGGTCTCATGTCTTATGTCCCCAGGGGTCTCATGTCTCCAGTGGTCTCATGTCTCCAGTGGTCTCATGTCCCCAGTGGTCTCATGTACTCAGTGGTCTCATGTCTTATGTCCCTAGTGGTCTCATGTCTCCAGTGGTCTCATGTCTTATGTCCCCAGGGGTCTCATGTCTCCAGTGGTCTCATGTCTTATGTCCCCAGTGGTCTCATGTCTCCAGTGGTCTCATGTCTTATGTCCCCAGGGGTCTCATGTCTCCAGTGGTCTCATGTCTCCAGTGGTCTCATGTCTTATGTCCCTAGTGGTCTCATGTCTCCAGTGGTCTCATGTCTTATGTCCCCAGGGGTCTCATGTCTCCAGTGGTCTCATGTACTCAGTGGTCTCATGTCCCCAGTGGTCTCATGTCTCCAGTGGTCTCATGTCTCCAGTGGTCTCATGTCCCCAGTGGTCTCATGTCCCCAGTGGTCTCATGTACTCAGTGGTCTCATGTATCCAGTCCCCAGTGGTGTCATGTCTCCAGAGTTCTCATGTCTCATGTCCCCAGTGGTCTCATATCCCCAGTGGTCCCCATTAGTCTCATCTTTCATGTCCCCAGTGGTCTTGTGTCTCCAGAGGTCTCATGTTCCTAGTGGTCTCATGTCTCTAGTGGTCTCATCTCTCATGTCTCCAGAGTTCTCATGTCTCATGTCCCCAGTGGTTTCATATTTCATGTCCCCAGTGGTCTCATCTCCCCAGTAGTCCCCATTGGTCTCATCTTTCATGTCCCCAGTGGTCTCATGTCTCCAGTAGTCCCCATTGGTCTCAATCTCTAATGTCTCCAGTGGTCTCATGTCTCCAGTGGTCTCATGTCCCTAGTGGTCTCATGTCTTCAGGAGTCTCATGTCTCCAGTGGTCTCATACCCCCAGTGGTTTCATCTTTCATGTCCCAGTGGTCTCATGTCCCCAGTAGTCCCCCATTGGTCTCATCTTTCATGTCCCCAGTGGTCTCATGTCTCCAGAGGTTTCATGTCTCCAGTAGTCTCATGTCTCCAGTAGTCTCATGTCTTCAGGGGTCTCATGTCCCCAGTGGTCTCATATCTCCAGTGGTCTCATGTCTCCAGTGGTCTCATGTCCCCAGTGGTCTCATGTCTCCAGTGGTCTCATGTCTTCAGTGGTCTCATGTCCCCAGTGGTCTCATGTTTCCAGTGATCTCATGTTTCCAGTGGTCTCATGTCTCCAGTGGTCTCATGTTTCCAGTGGTCTCATGTCTCCAGTGGTCTCATGTCTCCAGTGGTCTCATGTTTCCAGTGGTCTCATGTCTCCAGTGGTCTCATGTTTCCAGTGGTCTCATGTCTCCAGTGGTCTCATGTCTCCAGTGGTCTCATGTTTCCAGTGGTCTCATGTTTCCAGTGGTCTCATGTCTCCAGTGGTCTCATGTCTCCAGTGGTCTCATGTCTCCAGTGGTCTCATGTCTCCAGTTGTCTCATGTCTCCAGTGGTCTCCTGTAAACACTGATCCCTTCTGTCTGTCCCGTCCCAGTTCTGGCAGTTCGGTGAGTGGGTGGACGTGGTGATCGACGACCGCCTGCCGGTCAAAGACGGAGAGCTGATGTTCGTCCACTCGGCGGAGGGGAGGGAGTTCTGGAGCGCCCTGCTGGAGAAGGCCTACGCCAAGTAAGACCTGAATCTTTCTACAGTTACAACCTGACTAACCATCAGAGACTGTCTCATGTTCCTCCGCTGTGTCTCATGTCCACCCAGTACGCTGGGATCAGTGGATCACAGGTGATAACCAGACGGTGTGTCAAGTGTATTTGTGGCTTCAGGTTCTTGTTCCTACACATTGCTGCATTATTCACATGTAATCAAAGACTTAACATCTACTTTCTGTCCTCACCTGTCCACTTAGTTGTGCCGAGTCCTCAGGTATTGATGTTAAATTCAGTTTATTTTGTATAGCCCAATATCTCAAATCACAAACTCCCCTCAGAGGGCTTTACAATCTGTACACATACGACATCCCTGACCTTTGACCTCAAATCGGATCAGGAAAAACTCCCCAAAAATAACCTTTGACAGGGAAAAAAGGGAAGAACCCTTCAGGAGAGCAACAGAGGAGGATCCCTCTCCCCGGATGGACAGAAGAATAGATGTCATGTGACCAGATGAACAGAGTTACAGAGTTACATAAACACATTACATGAATATGACAATGTATGAATGGAACTCCAATCCATGAAACAGAAGGAGGTAGAGAGGAGGGGGGCGGGGCATCAGCAGGGCCAATGGGAGGCCGGCTCACCAGCATCAGACACCTCCAGGTCCAATGGACCCTATGAGACGTGAAGTCACCACGACTCCGGGGAGGAAGCAGAGTTAATAAGGTGCAATGGAGAGATGTAAATTCATCCATAAGGAGAGAGAGAAGAGGAGATAGGTGCTCAGTGTATCCTAAAACATCCCCCAGCAGCCTATAAGCCTATAGCAGCATATCAAGGGGCTGGACCAGGGCAAACCTGATTCAGCCCTAACTATAAGCACTATTAAAGAGGAAAGTCTTAAGTCTATTCTTAAATGAGGTGACTGTGTCTGCCTCCAGGACTGAAAGTGGAAGCTGGTTCCATAAAAGAGGAGCTTGATAACTGAAGGCTCTGGCTCCCATCCTACTTTTTAGGACTCTAGGAACCACAAGTAGCCCCGCATTTAGTGAGCAGCTCTCTAGTGGGGCAATATGGTACTACAAGCTCCTTAAGATATGATGGTGCATCACCAATCAAGGCTTTGTAGGTGAGGAGAAGAATTTTAAATGTGATTCTTGATTTTACAGGGAGCCAGTGGAGAGCAGCTAATACAGGAGTCATGTGATCTCTTTTCTTAGTTTTTGTGAGTACACGAGCTGCAGCATTCTGGATCAACTGGAGGGATTTAAGAGACTTATTAGAGCAGCCTGATAATAAGGAGTTGCAGTAATCTAGTCTGGAAGTAACAAACGCGTGAACCAGCTTTTCTGCATCTTTTTGAGACAAGATGTGCCTGATTTTTTAAGTGTTAACATTAACAATATCCGGATGCTGAGTCCTCAGGTGTTAACGTTAAGTCCTCAGATGGTAACATGGTGCTGAGTCTTCAAGTGTTAATGATGTGATGTCGCTGCAGGATGAACGGCTGTTACGAGGCTCTGTCTGGAGGGTCCACCACTGAGGGGTTTGAGGATTTTACCGGAGGAATCGCTGAGGTCCACGACCTGAATAAACCTGAACCACATCTGTTCCACATTATCCAGAAAGCTCAGAACCGCGGGTCCCTGATGGGATGCTCCATCGATGTAAGCTCTGAGAAACACAGGGGGAACCACAGGGTACCAGAGGGGCTGAACAGGGTTACTACAGGGTACAACATGGGTACCAGAGGGGCTGAACCGGGTTACTACAGGGGAACTACATGGGTACCAGAGGGGCTGAACAGGGTTACCAGAGGGGCTGAACAGGGCTACTACAGGGGAACTACATGGGTACCAGAGGGGCTGAACAGGGTTACCAGAGGGGCAGAACAGGGCTACTACAGGGAACTACATGGGTACCAGAGGGGCTGAACAGGGGAACTACATGGGTACCAGAGGGCTGAACAGGGTTACTACAGGGGAACTACATGGGTACCAGAGGGGCTGAACAGGGTTACTACAGGGGAACTACATGGGTACCAGAGGGGCTGAACAGGGCTACTACAGGGGAACTACATGGGTACCAGAGGGGCTGAACAGGGCTACTACAGGGGTACCAGAGGGGCTGAACAGGGTTACTACAGGGGAACTACATGGGTACCAGAGGGGCTGAACAGGGTTACCAGAGGGGCAGAACAGGGCTACTACAGGGTACAACATGGGTACCAGAGGGGCTGAACAGGGTTACTACAGGGGAACTACATGGGTACCAGAGGGGCTGAACAGGGCTACTACAGGGGAACTACATGGGTACCAGAGGGGCTGAATAGGGCTACTACAGGGTACAACATGGGTACCAGAGGGGCTGAACAGGGCTACTACAGGGGTACCAGAGGGGCTGAACAGGGTTACTACAGGGGAACTACATGGGTACCAGAGGGGCTGAACAGGGTTACAAGAGGGGCAGAACAGGGCTACTACAGGGTACAACATGGGTACCAGAGGGGCTGAACAGTGTTACTACAGGGGAACTACATGGGTACCAGAGGGGCCTGAACAGGGCTACTACAGGGGAACTACATGGGTACCAGAGGGGCTGAACAGGGCTACTACAGGGGAACTACATGGGTACCAGAGGGGCTGAACAGGGCTACTACAGGGGAACAACATGGGTACCAGAGGGGCTGAACAGGGCTACTACAGGGGAACTACATGGGTACCAGAGGGGTTGAACAGGGCTACTACAGGGGAACTACATGGGTACCAGAGGGGCTGAACAGGGCTACTACAGGGGAACTACATGGGTACCAGAGGGGCTGAACAGGGCTACTACAGGGGAACTACATGGGTACCAGAGGGGTTGAACAGGGCTACTACAGGGGAACTACATGGGTACCAGAGGGGCTGAACAGGGCTACTACAGGGTACAACATGGGTACCAGAGGGGCTGAACAGGGTTACTACAGGGGAACTACATAGTTCATGGGCAATGCATGATCTTAGTAAATTTCACTGCCCATGTATTTATTTGGGTGAAAATTAATAAATTCACATCATAATTGATATGGCGGTTCAACATTTGTATTTAAGTTTTTAATTTGAAAATCTTTTTTGTTTCAGATCACGAGCTCATCCGACTCCGAGGCAGTTACCTCTCAGAAGCTGGTAAAAGGCCACGCCTATTCTGTGACAGGTGCAGCTGAGGTGAGAGGACACGCCCCCTGCATAGCTCCGCCCCCTCTATTAACCCTAACCCTAACACCTGAAACATGATTTCATATAAATCTCACCACAACATTAAACTACATTCCCCATGAGTCACTAGGAGCGGCTAACTATAACTTTTGAATACTAAAAGTAATTTATGTCAGCAGATCCTGTCTGGGAAACACCTGTCACACCTGAAGTGGGAAGAGAGTTCAGCTCTTTAATAGTTGTCCTATCAGATGTAACTATATGGTTTGTGATTGGCTGCAGGTGGAGTACCGCGGCAACATGGAGAAGCTGATCCGGATCAGGAACCCCTGGGGTCAGGTGGAGTGGACTGGAGCCTGGAGCGATAAGTGAGTATGTTATAGATAGAGGGGTGAAGTTTCTTCTCTTGTTCATACCTCAATGAAACATGAAACGCAGGTTTGTATTAGTCAGAGAGAATAACCAGAAGAACAGAAACCTCATGTTTTTATAAAGAACAGAAACCTCATGTTTTTATAAAGAACAGAAACCTCATGTTTTTATAAAGAACAGAAACCTCATGTTTTTATAAAGAACAGAAACCTCATGTTTTTATAAAGAACAGAAACCTCATGTTTTTATAAAGAACAGAAACCTCATGTTTTTATAAAGAACAGAAACCTCATGTTTTTATAAAGAACAGAAACCTCATGTTTTTATGAAGAACAGAAACCTCCTGTTTTTATAAAGAACAGAAACCTCATGTTTTTATAAAGAACAGAAACCTCATGTTTTTATGAAGAACAGAAACCTCATGTTTTTATGAAGAACAGAAAACCTCTTGTTTTTATAAAGAACAGAAACCTCATGTTTTTATGAAGAACAGAAACCTCATGTTTTTATAAAGAACAGAAACCTCATGTTTTTATAAAGAACAGAAACCTCATGTTTTTATGAAGAACAGAAACCTCATGTTTTTATAAAGAACAGAAACCTCATGTTTTTATGAAGAACAGAAACCTCTTGTTTTTATAAAGAACAGAAACCTCATGTTTTTATGAAGAACAGAAACCTCTTGTTTTTATAAAGAACAGAAACCTCATGTTTTTATGAAGAACAGAAACCTCATGTTTTTATAAAGAACAGAAACCTCATGTTTTTATAAAGAACAGAAACCTCATGTTTTTATAAAGAACAGAAACCTCATGTTTTTATGAAGAACAGAAACCTCATGTTTTTATGAAGAACAGAATAGAATGGAGCTGATCTCAGACCAGTCAGACTCTGTTGGACCGAGCTTAGACGGTGACCTGTGTGGTGGTGATGTCTGGGTTTTATCAGAGGGGAGTTTAGTGTTCACTGAATGACGTTGACAGATATAACTCTTATTCTGAAACTACTTCTGGCTCCGACAGCTCAACCCAGTGGCGTCAGATTAGCGATGAGGACCAAGACCGTCTGAGCCATCGCTCGGAGGATGGAGAGTTCTGGTAAAACTCACTTTTTATCAAACTACCTGAACTCGTCATCATTGCGTGATGGTGAATGAAACCCTCTGTGCTGTCTTTCAGGATGTCTTTCAATGACTTCCTACGACATTATTCCCGGCTGGAGATCTGTAACCTGACGCCCGACGCCCGAGCGACGACTCCATGTCCAAGTGGGCTCTGTCCAAGTTCGATGGCAGCTGGAGGAGAGGATCCACCGCCGGAGGCTGCAGGAACTTTCCCAGTGAGTTATCCTGTCAGAATGAGAGGAGCGTTTAGTGCCCCCATGGTCACAGCTGGTTTGATCTGTTTTTTGTTTTCGAACCGCAGACACCTTCTGGACAAACCCTCAGTTCGTGATCCGGTTGGATGAGGAGGACGATGACCCGGATGACGGAGAGAATGGCTGCAGCTTCGTGGTCGGTCTGATCCAGAAGAACCGCAGACGCATGAGGAAGATGGGAGAAGACATGATGACCATGGGATTTGCCATCTACGAGGTGAGGCAGGTTGTGGGTTTGGTCTCTGGAGGGCAATCCACTGATGGAGGAGGTCACAGCTGTTCAAAGAGTCGGGCTGAACCGGTTCAGACAGTAGAGTAGGTCTACAGGAAACTGGACTAATCCGGTTCTCAGTGCATCTGGTCTGGGATCAGCCGGTCTGAGAGGTGAATCTTGGAGCTTCTCTGAGCTGTTTTCTAAACGCTCTGAGAGGAAACAGGAAGTGGATCTCTGGGCTGGTTCACCATCATTAGACTCTTCTTCAGAAGTTGATTCTCCAGTCATATAATAATGGTCTCAGGAGGGGGGCGATGGTCTAGATCCTGACCAGCTGAGGACATTTGTAAATCTCTAAGATTAGTAGAAAGATCCTCTGAGCACAAAGACGGGGAGCCATCGTCCTCTTTGGTCCATGTCACAGACCTAATCCAGACCTGGATCATAACGTGCTGAAGGTTTACCTCTTCTCTTTCTTCTGTTCCAGGTTCCTGAGGAGGTACGAGGACCACCCTCTTCTGCTGCTCAGCGTTTGTTGCTCAACTTTGGTAGTTAATCTGAGGTTTAGCTTTATATTCAGTGTGACGTTTCCCCGTTGTGTCTCCATCAGTCCCGCGGTCAGAGGAACATCCACCTGAACAGGAACTTCTTCCTGCGGAACGCCTCCTCCGCTCGCTCTGAAACCTTCATCAACCTGCGAGAAGTCTGCAGCCGCTTCTGCCTGCCGCCGGGGGAGTACCTGATCATCCCGTCCACCTTCGAGGCGCAGAAGAACGGAGACTTCTGTGTCCGCGTCTTCTCCGAGAAACAGGCCGAGTTCCAGTAAGTTCAACTAAACTGTGAAGCTCAGGAAGACTTCATGAAGCTTCTGGTGGCTGTTTGAGGAACTGCAGCTGAGTTTGAGTTATTAATTAAAACGCTCTAACTTTCTATCATCTGGGTTTAAAACCTCTTTATAATGATTCAATACATCAGTAAGCTGTCAGATATTACAGGGAAAGTCTCTCTTTGCGGCGAGTTCACGACAGCCGATGAATGAAATAGTCATATTCACGGTACAAGGTTTCTATCTTCACTGAACTTTAACTCTAGAGACTCAACATCAGGAAGCAGGTTTTCTCCTCTCAAGCTGCCGTGTTTGTCTCTGCAGAGAGCTGGACGACCCCATCGAGTCCAGAGTGGAACAGGTGAGACTTCCCTTCAGAACCTTGCCTGATGAACTTCTTCCTGGGTGGAGCAATAACGGACCAACCCTGGTTTCAGATCGAGATCGATGAAGACGACGTGGATGATCGGTTCAGAAGTCTGTTTGGACAGCTGGCAGGAGGGGTGAGCTACTCATGTGGTACAAGTACAGGTACATGTATGTATACATGTATGTATACATTTATATACCTGAGTCTCTGTGCTGCAGGACTGTGAGATCTCCACCTTCGAGCTGCAGAAGATCCTCAACAAAGTGGTGACCAAACGTGAGAAACTAGGGAAAATCATTTTTTACCTACGGTTCAGGTGTAGACGGGTTCAGGTGTATCTTCAGGTGTGAACGGGTTCAGGTGTATCTTCAGGTGTAGACGGGTTCAGGTGTGAACAGGTTCAGGTGTATCTTCAGGTGTGAACGGGTTCAGGTGTATCATCAGGTGTAGACGGGTTCAGGTGTGAACAGGTTCAGGTGTATCTTCAGGTGTGAACAGGTTCAGGTGTATCTTCAGGTGTAGACGGGTTCAGGTGTATCTCCAGGTGTGAACGGGTTCAGGTGTGGACGGGTTCATGTGTGAACGGGTTCAGGTGTATCTCCAGGTGTGAACGGGTTCAGGTGTATCTTCAGGTGTGAACGGGTTCAGGTGTATCTTCAGGTGTGAACGGGTTCAGGTGTATCTTCAGGTGTAGACGGGTTCAGGTGTGAACAGGTTCAGGTGTATCTTCAGGTGTAGATGGGTTCAGGTGTATCTCCAGGTGTGAACGGGTTCAGGTGTATCTCCAGGTGTGGACGGGTTCAGGTGTGGACGGGTTCATGTGTGAACGGGTTCAGGTGTGGACGGGTTCAGGTGTGGACGGGTTCAGGTGTATCTTCAGGTGTGAACGGGTTCAGGTGTATCTTCAGGTGTAGACAGGTTCAGGTGTATCTTCAGGTGTAGACGGGTTCAGGTGTATCTCCAGGTGTGGACGGGTTCAGGTGTGGACGGGTTCATGTGTGAACGGGTTCAGGTGTGGACGGGTTCATGTGTGAACGGGTTCAGGTGTATCTCCAGGTGTAGACGGGTTCAGGTGTATCTCCAGGTGTGGACGGGTTCAGGTGTATCTCCAGGTGTAGACGGGTTCAGGTGTATCTCCAGGTGTAGACGGGTTCAGGTGTATCTTCAGGTGTGAACGGGTTCAGGTGTATCTTCAGGTGTAGACGGGTTCAGGTGTATCTTCAGGTGTAGACGGGTTCAGGTGTATCTTCAGGTGTGAACGGGTTCAGGTGTATCTTCAGGTGTAGACGGGTTCAGGTGTATCTTCAGGTGTGAACGGGTTCAGGTGTATCTTCAGGTGTAGACGGGTTCAGGTGTATCTTCAGGTGTAGACGTGTTCAGGTGTATCTTCAGGTGTGAACGGGTTCAGGTGTATCTTCAGGTGTGAACGGGTTCAGGTGTATCTTCAGGTGTGAACGGGTTCAGGTGTATCTTCAGGTGTAGACGGGTTCAGGTGTATCTTCAGGTGTGAACGGGTTCAGGTGTATCTTCAGGTGTAGACGGGTTCAGGTGTATCTTCAGGTGTGAACGGGTTCAGGTGTATCTTCAGGTGTGAACGGGTTCAGGTGTATCTTCAGGTGTAGACGGGTTCAGGTGTATCTTCAGGTGTGAACGGGTTCAGGTGTATCTTCAGGTGTGAACGGGTTCAGGTGTATCTTCAGGTGTGAACGGGTTCAGGTGTATCTTCAGGTGTAGACGGGTTCAGGTGTATCTTCAGGTGTGAACGGGTTCAGGTGTATCTTCAGGTGTAGACGGGTTCAGGTGTATCTTCAGGTGTAGACGGGTTCAGGTGTATCTTCAGGTGTGAATGGGTTCAGGTGTATCTTCAGGTGTAGACGGGTTCAGGTGTATCTTCAGGTGTAGACGGGTTCAGGTGTATCTTCAGGTGTGAATGGGTTCAGGTGTACCTTTTAGGTGTTTACCCGTTTGTCTCTGAAAGGTTCTGACATCAAGACCAACGGCTTCAACATCTCAACGTGTCGCAACATGATCAACATGCTGGACGTATCCTTTAGAACTGAACATCTTCAAGATGAATCCGATTACGTAATGTTGTCCAGCACAAATAAGTTTGTTTGTAGTTCAGGTGAGAACTGGTTCAGCGCTGCCGCAGTGGCTGATGGGTAAAATAAGACAGGTGCCACTTCCTGAACTGTTGCTGCAGAAAGACGGCAGCGGTAAACTGGGTCTGGTGGAGTTTAAAGTGCTGTGGACCAAAATCGAGAAGTATCTGGTGAGCCTCGGATCCAGAACCTGGGTTCTGGTCCATGTGAAGTCGGTTGTAGATCCTCCAGGACACCAGGAACCAGGTCTTTATAAAGTCTGTCCTCTGTCACAGAACGTCTACCGTGAGAAGGACGTGGACAACTCGGGGACGATGAGCTGCACAGAGATGAGGACGGCCGTGGAGGAAGCCGGTAAAACTCTTAATTTGACCTCTGACTCCTGACCTCTGATCCTGTGACCCCTGACCCTCTGCGTCCTGTTGCAGGTTTTAGTCTCAACAACCCGCTCCACCAGGTCCTGGTGGCTCGTTATAGCGACCCAGATCTCACCATCGACTTCGACAACTTTGTGAGCTGTTTGGTTCGTCTAGAGAACATGTTCAGTAAGTCCTCCTCTTCATCATAGTGGCTCCTCTTCATCATGCTGGGTCTTCATGATGGTGGCTCTTTTTCATCATGATTATGGTGGTGATGAAGATGTTTCTTCTCCACAGACACGTTCAACACACTGGACAGAGATGACTCAGGAACTGTTGAGTTCAGTATGATGGAGGTAAGAAGCTTCTGTGAATGTTGGACACATGACTAAAGCTGTTGGTGGCCACCAGGAATGGTATCCATAGAGGCCGTAGAGTCTTTGTACTAAATGTGTGAAGTTGTTACACGGTAGTAAACGTTCAGCGATGGTTTAACATCAATGTGGTTCTTCTGCAGTGGCTGAACGCAACTATGCTCTGAGGAACCTGGACCAGCCTGATCTGGACCACAGCAGAACTACTGTCCATGTGGTGAATGTTAATTATGAGGGAGAGGGATGTTAGTGAGACAAAAAAAATATATATATATATATATATATATATATCTCAATCAATGGTTTATTACATGCTATAATGGAGCTAGAAGGATGTTTATTGATCAGTATAACTTGACAAATACATGATAGACCTGTTGTTAAATGTCCATCTGTAACGTTGTTATAGATCTGCCTTAAAAATAAAGAAAAATAAGTAAATGAGTCTGAGAAGTGATTTATTGTAAAACAAAAAGTAAAGTTCAGATTTATAAAATAAATAAATAATAAACTGTCGTCCAAAGAGAAGAGCCTAACTCCAGTTTACAGGCGGGGCTTACAGTCATCTGTACCTTGTTTCAGATACTGTGTGAAGCCCCGCCCACTACTCAGGCCCTACACCTCTTTGTGATTATCATCGTTGTGTTTTCTGGTGAGCGAAGTCCTCCGCCCACCTCAGAGCCTCAGTGATGTCACCACTGCTTCCTGTTCCTTTGGCAACCAGTGCGGTGCCACCGGCACCTCCCCCGAGGTGACGACACACCGCAACCGCCCAATCAGATGCCGACAGGGACGCCGAGTCCTGAAGAGGGAGAGGACAGCCAATAAGACGCTTCGAGTGAAGCCCCGCCCCCTGTGATGTCATCATTACCTTAGGGACCTGACAGGCACATAGAACCTTCCTAGAATGCCTTTGGGGAGCGAGCAGCATCACGTGACTGTGAGGAGTGGCGGCGCTCAGCTGATTCACCGTCTTCATCAAAATCTGACAGGAGACAGCAGGACAGGTGTGTGATGTCAGATAATGATGGGAAAAGGAGGTGTGTCTGATATCTCCACCTGTTCGTCTGTAGAGGGAACCATCTTACCGACAGAGAGTCCGTCTCCACAGAGTCCACCTGCAGGTCCTTCCTGCCGTTCTTTTCCAGCAGAGCCTGAGCTTTCAGGGCAGCCTGTGCAAAGCATGATGGGAACAGTCAGAAAGGACACAGATGTCTCAGGTGAGTCTCAGGTGTGTGTGTTCACCTCTCTAGTCTCCAGTTTCCTGACGGTGGTGTTACTGGTTCTCTGCAGAGCGCGGAGTCGACTCTGCAGGTCTCTGCATTGCCACTGAGGGATGGGGGTGTTATCCACAGCCTGACAGACAGGACACAGGGCATCAAGACACCGGCGCTGAACAGGCTGCAGTGTATCATGGGTAATGTACCTACATCAGACAGGACTCCAGCCTCTTTGGCGAGACGCTGAGCGGTGTCGAGGCTGGTGGGGGCGGAGCTTGTCAGTCTGGCTGACAGAGAGTCCACATCCTGAGACAACACCTGACCGTGCTCCCGAGCCTGAAGGGAACCACATGAATCAATACCTGTGATCAGTGTGGAAGACAATTACCACGAAAAGAAGCGACCCCAAACTAGATCCTGGTGGGACACCAGAGTTATCAATCTGGATCCTGGTCCTGCCTGACAATACCATAACTTATTATGATTCTACTATATCCATTGTTGCTGCTACTTTTGGTAGTTGTAACTGTTTCACCATGCCTACTACTAATTATTCATATGCATTGAATGTTTATGTAACTAGTCACATTGTAGCGATCTGTTATCCCTTCCTCCCGACCCCCCCCACCCACCCACCACCACCCCTCCCCCGTCACAGACGCACCTCCATCGGCAACCAATCCGCTCGGTGCACCTTTCAGAAAAGGGTGACAAAAGCGGAAATGCGACGCAAAGAGAGCAGTGGTTACGGAGCTTCCGGTCGGAGTGAGGATTATAAAGTGCGCGCTACCGGGAGGTCCGAGAGCTGCTTGTCGTGACTGCGAGGCCGGACATCCGGAGCACATCGGCAGGAAGACACGGACTGGACTTCCGGGACCGGACTCACCGACACTCTGTGAAAGCCTTGAGAGAACCTTTTGCTTTGGTTTCGGGATGTTGTGTTTCACCGTGTGGGAACTGAACCGCACCAGACAGACTGATTTGGGATTGAGTGAAAGGGGATTTGGGGAATGGTGTGTTATTTCACTGTATTGTTGTGCCTGTCCATGACCTGTTAGATACAAATGGAGCATTTTGAGCGAACTCTGTTGTGGTGTGTAATTGTTTGGTGGCCGATACTAAATATTTTGCTTTTGGGAAATGTACCTTGGAGGGTTCAATATGTGTGATTATTATCCTCTATACTTGAGCCCTGTGTGCGGTTGACTTTAAAGGACAAATAACGACTCCAACCCTGAAGAAACATTGTTAGGCACCGACCGGCTGGCACCCCAAGAAACTGTCATTACCGTTACAACATGACATCTAGTGTTCATCTGGTCACATGACATCTAGTGTTCATCTGGTCACATGACATCTAGTGTTCATCTGGTCACATGACATCTAGTGTTCATCTGGTCACATGACATCTATTCATCTGTCCATCCGGGGAGAGGGATCCTCCTCTGTTGCTCTCCTGAAGGTTTCTTCACTTTTTTCCCTGTCAAAGGTTATTTTTGGGGAGTTTTTCCTGATCTGATGTGAGGTCAAAGGTCAGGGATGTCGTATGTGTACAGATTGTAAAGCCCTGTGAGTGGAGGTTGTGATTATGGGATATACAAAAAAAAAATGTAATAATCTGATTCATAGTGATTATTAACAATAACCTTGAACCAAATCACTACAGCTGGAAATACATGCAGCTGTTCCTTCTCTTTTGCCCAGTTCCCTTGTTTGTGCTAAGCTAAGCTAAGCTAAGCTAGTCACCGACCCGTTGTGCCGCCCGTCCCGTCACGGCGACGATCCGACTGACTCCTTTCACCGTCTGTCTCTCAGAGACGATCAGCAGATCCTCGATGGCTCCGGTCTGCAGCAGGTGACTGACCACAAACACGGGACATCTTCAGGACTACTCAGGTGAGCAGGTAAACAGGTGAGCATGAAAATAGGTGAACAGGGCCCCATTTCTCGTACCTGGCTAACGTAGTTAGCTGGATCATTTTCCGGATGAGATTACACAAGTCAGGCTTTTCTGTTCCTCGAAGAACGTTTGGCTAAATCACCATAGCAACACATCCATCAATGTGAACCTGCTCCAGGCTCATTCAGTCTAGCTGGATAATCTGGCCACGCCCCCTGAAGGAAGTGGCCCCTCCCTTCCTCATTGATGAAGTGATATTAGTTATATTAATGTTTCATAGGGAGAGAGTTCTGATGACGACTTCCTGTACAAGCGCCTTCCATTCTGCCCTCAAGGAATCAATTATTACAGACCTTCTGGAGCCTACATTGAACACCACATTGACTGTCTCACAGACTGTATGCAGAGCCTTGTGGTACAGTGTGGTACATTGTTGTACAGTGTGGTACATTGTTGTACAGTGTGGTACAGTGTCGGCGATGCAGAACATTGTGGTTTTGGTGGGTGGATATATATATATATATATATATATATATATATATATATATATATATATATATATATAGAACCAGACTTCAGTAAACAGGATAAGAGAGAAAGATTAACGTTAAGAACCCAAACACGAGGGCATTAGATGTTCAGACATCTGTGGGATGTCCACAACAAGTATAAAGCAAAAATAGTGGCTATTTCTTCCATGGTGGGCGGCGGAAGTTCTAAATGTTTCCATGGAGATAAACCACGCCATGAATTGATTAGATGTTCCATGATTATGGTCTGGAATTCTACTTTTACGTTCATGATCATCTCCTGCTCCTCAGCGGAGAAGAATAGGCTCTTTGAGTTTATTTGACTTTGTGCTGTTAGAAAATGTTTCACTATCATGATGACTAAAGTCTGGATCAACTATCCTGATTACTGAAGTCTGGTTCAACTATCCTGATTACTAAAGTCTGGTTCAACTATCCTGAGTACTAAAGTCTGGATCAACTATCCTGAGTACTAAAGTCTGGATCAACTATCCTGAGTACTAAAGTCTGGATCAACTATCCTGAGTACTAAAGTCTGGTTCAACTATCCTGAGTACTAAAGTCTGGATCAACTATCCTGAGTACTAAAGTCTGGATCAACTATCCTGAGTACTAAAGTCTGGATCAACTATCCTGATTACTAAAGTCTGGATCAACTATCCTGAGTACTAAAGTCTGGATCAACTATCCTGATTACTAAAGTCTGGATCAACTATCCTGATTACTGAAGTCTGGTTCAACTATCCTGATTACTAAAGTCTGGTTCAACTATCCTGAGTACTAAAGTCTGGATCAACTATCCTGAGTACTAAAGTCTGGATCAACTATCCTGAGTACTAAAGTCTGGATCAACTATCCTGATTACTAAAGTCTGGATCAACTATCCTGAGTACTAAAGTCTGGATCAACTATCCTGATTACTAAAGTCTGGATCAACTATCCTGATTACTGAAGTCTGGTTCAACTATCCTGATTACTAAAGTCTGGTTCAACTATCCTGAGTACTAAAGTCTGGATCAACTATCCTGAGTACTGAAGTCTGGTTCAACTATCCTGATTACTAAAGTCTGGTTCAACTATCCTGAGTACTAAAGTCTGGATCAACTATCCTGAGTACTAAAGTCTGGATCAACTATCCTGAGTACTAAAGTCTGGATCAACTATCCTGAGTACTAAAGTCTGGTTCAACTATCCTGAGTACTAAAGTCTGGATCAACTATCCTGAGTACTAAAGTCTGGATCAACTATCCTGAGTACTAAAGTCTGGATCAACTATCCTGATTACTAAAGTCTGGATCAACTATCCTGAGTACTAAAGTCTGGATCAACTATCCTGATTACTAAAGTCTGGATCAACTATCCTGATTACTGAAGTCTGGTTCAACTATCCTGATTACTAAAGTCTGGTTCAACTATCCTGAGTACTAAAGTCTGGATCAACTATCCTGAGTACTAAAGTCTGGATCAACTATCCTGAGTACTAAAGTCTGGTTCAACTATCCTGAGTACTAAAGTCTGGATCAACTATCCTGAGTACTAAAGTCTGGATCAACTATCCTGATTACTAAAGTCTGGATCAACTATCCTGATTACTGAAGTCTGGTTCAACTATCCTGATTACTAAAGTCTGGTTCAACTATCCTGATTACTGAAGTCTGGTTCAACTATCCTGATTACTGAAGTCTGGTTCAACTATCCTGAGTACTGAAGTCTGGTTCAACTATCCTGATTACTGAAGTCTGGTTCAACTATCCTGATTACTGAAGTCTGGTTCAACTATCCTGATTACTGAAGTCTGGTTCAACTATCCTGATTACTGAAGTCTGGTTCAACTATCCTGATTACTGAAGTCTGATTCAACTATCCTGAGTACTGAAGTCTGGTTCAACTATCCTGATTACTGAAGTCTGGTTCAACTATCCTGAGTATTGAAGTCTGGTTCAACTATCCTGATTACTGAAGTCTGGTTCAACTATCCTGATTACTGAAGTCTGGTTCAAATTAACGAGATGGTTTGAGGGCGGATCAGCCTTTGAGAAACCGGGATAGCCTGATGTCAATCATGTTAATTTTAGCTGGCTAATAGGACATTTGATCGGCATTGTTGAGCCACGTACGAGAAATAGGGCCCAGGTACACAGGTGAGCAGGTACACAGGTGAGTTTCAGTCTTACGTCCCACAGCAGAGCTCTACAGACGTCTCTCTGTCCGTCTCATCATCCAACAGTTCAGAGACCGCCGCCGCCAAGGACACCACCCGAACAGGGTCCGGATACACCTGCAGTTAGAGGTTAAGACAGTGAGTACACCTGCAGACAGACTGGAAGACAGAGAGACAGTGAGACAGTGAGACAGTGTCACCTCGTCCACTGTCCTCAGTCCGTTGATGCTCTTGGCCTCCTGCAGAGGAAGCTCCTGGCTGTGGACCATCTGATTGGCTGAGATGATGTCATTAACACACCTGTCTACCTGCTGCAGCTGAGAGACATCCAGTGATCTCTGAGGACAACAAAGAAATACAATGAATGAATAAATACAGTGACTATTCAGGCGAGTGGGGTAGGGTTTGTGTGTTCTGCATTAATAATGCACAGTATGACATGTTGGTTAATAAACAGACTAACAGAGGCAACATGATGACATCACAGGTGGGAACGGAAGACTTCATTACGAGACAACCAGTAAACCAGAAAACCAGAAACTCCTAAACACTGCAAGAAATAGATCGTGGTTTAGTGGTGCACTACCGCCACCAAGTGGACCGGAGTCGCTACACGCATTCATGGGCTCTCAATCTTTGTGGTGATATCCGGTCTATCGGTTCCGGTCTGGTCTTTGGATACCAAACCCTTCAGTGAGTTAGTGTGAAGCGGATTGACCTTGACACTGAAATCGAAGCGAAGCCGATCTGCCGACACATGAGATCCTCTCTGCTGAACCGAAGGACCCAGAACTTTCCTCAGAGCAAAGTTCAGGATGTGAGTCGCTGTGTGGTTCACCATGCAGGACAGTCTGTGGACCTATGAGACACAGACAGGCACTGAGTCTAACGGGGCTCCCTCATGGACCACTTCTTGAACTTCACCTCGTCATCCTCGTAATGTTCCTTTTCATGCAGACGACATCATCTTATACTGTCCATTCATCAAACTGCAGCTCTCTTTGGATACTATATTTAAAAATGTGTACATGGTGTTTACCTGGTCCAGGTGTAGCTGGACCTGGTCTCCGGTCTTCAGGTTGTCCGTGGCAGTGACCTGATGGACCACGTACCCCCCTGCCAGGACCACGGCCTCCACAGGATACAGGATGTCCTGAGGGACAGAACACACACACCTGGAGTCAGACCTCACCTGGACACAGCAGGTAATCTTCCCATGATGCATTTCCAGCTGACCTGCAGTCCGTCCCGGGTGAAGTAGCCCATGTCATGTGACTGACCCCCCTGCTCAGAGTAGAAGCAGGTTTGATCCAGGATGACCCCACAGCGCTGACCCTCAGTGACCTCTGACATTAGAGTCTGGCCGTCATGCAGAGCCAGGACTGTTGCACGGCATGCTGGGAACACTAGGAACACACAATAAAGATTACCTGTCTGTACAGGTGAGACACAAGTTCAGCTGCAGGTACTCTGATGTCCTCCAGAGACAACTGGGACACAGGAAAAGACAGACAGATGTGCATGTGAAGCATCACACAGGTGAGACAGGTGGTACCATATCGGTCCTTGTCCAGTCTGTACTGGTACTTGAGACCGTCGTCAGTATGAGGGACACCGAGACGCTGCAGGTCTGCCAGGCTGAGGACGTCCAGCGTCACCTGAGACTGAACACCTGACTGAAGACCAGACGACACCTGAGAGAGGGAGACAGGTGTTTGACCCCTTCACAATAAAAGCCTCAAACAGCAAAAACCCTGTAGTGACGTCAGTAGAAGACGTTCTGATTAGTTTCATGACACACTGATGGTTTCGACTCTTCAGTCGTCTCACAGAATAAAAACATCATAAACCAACAGGTGAAACCAGGAGCACCTTGGGAGTTCAGGTTCAGATGTTTCCATTAAAACACAGCAGAGTGAGACCTCACCTTCTGGTTCTCTGCCATCAGTCGGTCCAGCTCCTCACGGTCCACCTGGACTCCCTTCTCCTCCAACATCAGGTCCACCAGGTCCAGAGGGAAACCTAGGTCCCTATGCAGAGACCAGGCCACCGAGGCTGGTGGACACACAAGACCAGAAGACCGTGAGAAGGTCTGAGGACAGGAAACTCATGATTAAGTATGAATCAGATCTTAACCTTGTACTTATTATTGTTGACTTCCACAATCACATACAAATATGATTATATGAACCAAAAGGTGAGCATTTGAAACATAGAAATACTTTCGAAGTCACTTCCTGTCACATGATAACCACTAAAGCATCTCCAGGACCACTCCAAGCGGCTGATGGAGGGACCGACCTGGGAAGACTCCATGTTTGTAGTCCTTTCTGTGGAGCGCTCGGTGAATCAGCCTGCTGCCCTGCTGCAGAGACGACAGGAAGTGATCCTCGTTCTCATTGATGACGTCCATGATCTGAAAGAACAACTGTAATGTTCTGGAAACATCCCGTAGAAAGTGGTTCTGTTGTTACTCGGGAGATGAAACTCACCCTGTCGGCCTCCCTGTGCAGCTCTGGGTACACATCCCCCTGCACACAGGAGGGTCTACATCAACCAACCGGTAACGGACATGTTCTTTAACACGTTTCCATCCATCATGAGTTCTGGAGACATGACTCAGCAGTAATTTACTTCCTGTTCCCTCTTCTAGAAGTCTCTGAATGTGTTTTAGTTCAGATGTTTAACAGCAGTGTTCAGTTCTCCGATATATAAAACAGGTCAGTGAAGGCCACTCTGGTGGACCTTAAAGAGTCTGATGATGGCTTCCAGAACTTTGAACTCTGAAATGGTTCGGTGAGATGCATTATGGGAAATCTAACCAGTATGTGGGCGACAGTAGGAACCAGGCTGGCCAGCGCTCCCTGAGGAGCCCGAAGGACCTCGACACAGAACCGAACCGCCCGCCGCAGAACCCTCCTCAGCACCAACCTGATGCACGAAGAACACAAAGAATGAATCAACCAGAGAACAGACGCGTCCTGGCAGCTGATTGGTCGGCGACTCACTCGGCTCCCGACATGCCGGGATGAACTCCGTCAGCGATGCAGACCGATAAAGTGCGGACGTGGTCGGCCACGACCCGGTAGGCCGTATCCACCTTCCTCTGGTCCGCCGCGCCCGTCTGCCCATCGTACGGGCCCACCCTCGACCTCTGGGGACGGGCACATCACCATGACAACAGGAAGCTGTCAATCACACCTCACTACACCCGGAACTATGCCACAGTGGACCTGGTGTTAAGGTGTACTGGTTCTATGGTGTACCTGGTGTTAAGGTGTACTGGTTCTATGGTGGACCTGGTGTTAAGGTGTACTGGTTCTATGGTGGACCTGGTGTTAAGGTGTACTGGTTCTATGGTGGACCTGGTGTTAAGGTGTACTGGTTCTATGGTGGACCTGGTGTTAAGGTGTACTGGTTCTATGGTGGACCTGGTGTTAAGGTGTACTGGTTCTATGGTGTACTGGTTCTATGGTGTACTGGTTCTATGGTGGACCTAATGTGAAGGTGTACTGGTTCTATGGTGGACCTGGTGTTAAGGTGTACTGGTTCTATGGTGGACCTGGTGTGAAGGTGTACTGGTTCTATGGTGGACCTGGTGTTAAGGTGTACTGGTTCTATGGTGGACCTGGTGTTAAGGTGTACTGGTTCTATGGTGTACCTGGTGTTAAGGTGTACTGGTTCTATGGTGGACCTGGTGTTAAGGTGTACTGGTTCTATGGTGGACCTGGTGTTAAGGTGTACTGGTTCTATGGTGGACCTGGTGTTAAGGTGTACTGGTTCTATGGTGTACTGGTTCTATGGTGGACCTAATGTGAAGGTGTACTGGTTCTATGGTGGACCTGGTGTTAAGGTGTACTGGTTCTATGGTGGACCTGGTGTTAAGGTGTACTGGTTCTATGGTGGACCTGGTGTGAAGGTGTACTGGTTCTATGGTGGACCTGGTGTTAAGGTGTACTGGTTCTATGGTGTACCTGGTGGATGGCTTGGAGCAGCGGGGTGAACAGGTCAGTGTCGTAGTTGGACCTTTTACCCTGCAGGATGCTCACCAGCCTCTCCAATCCCATTCCAGTATCCACACTGAACCGGGGCAGCTGCCGCAGACTCTGGTCCAGCTCCCTGAAACAACACCCATAGCCAAACGCAACCCGTTATACTGGGAGCTGACCGGTACAACCAGCAGGTCTGAACTGGTTTTGTATGCATCAGAAACTGGTGCAGGTGTGTGTGTGAACCTGTTGTACTGCATAAAGACCAGGTTCCAGATCTCCACCACTTCAGGACTGTCGGCGTTGACGAGCGCCCCGGCGTCCCGTCCTCCCACATGGTCGTAGTGGATCTCGGTGCAGGGGCCACATGGGCCCGAGTCCCCCATCTCCCAGAAGTTCTCCTTCAGGCCGAACGGCAGGAGGCGAGCCGGAGGAACCCTGAGGAGGAGATCCGTGGTGATCCCGTATTCAACAACTCCTTTAGTGCCGAGAGCTCAGCGGTGAACATTAGATCTGAAACCTCTTCCTGCAGTAAACCAATCAGGTCTCAGAAGGCGACCATGTGACCTACCCGATCTCCAGCCAGATGTGTCGCGTCTCTTCATCAGCTGGTAAACCGGATGCAGCGTCTCCAGCAAAGTAGGACATGTACAGTCTGTCTGCAGGTATCCCATAATGCTTTGTGAGAAGGCTCCACGCCATGAAGCACGCCTCCTCCTGTCAGGCACAACAACAACATTAGTCAGGTTACACAAAGCTCCTCCTCCTCCTCCTCCTCCTCCTCCTCACCTTGAAGTAGTCTCCAAAAGACCAGTTCCCCAGCATCTCAAAGAAGGTGTGATGGTAGACGTCCCGTCCGACGTCATCCAGGTCGTTGTGTTTACCGCCAGCTCGGACGCACTTCTGAGTGTTGACGACTCTCTGATAGGACGCCATCTCACTGCGAGGGTCGGCGGTCCCCAGGAAGACGGGTTTAAACTGGAACCAGAGACCACAGGAAGACGGGTTTAAACTGGAACCAGAGACCACATGAAGACGGGTTTAAACTGGAACCAGAGACCACATGAAGAGGGGTTTAAACTGGAACCAGAGACCACATGAAGAGGGGTTTAAACTGGAACCAGAGACCACATGAAGAGGGGTTTAAACTGGAACCAGAGACCACATGAAGAGGGGTTTAAACTGGAACCAGAGACCACATGAAGACGGGTTTAAACTGGAACCAGAGACCACATGAAGACGGGTTTAAACTGGAACCAGAGACCACATGAAGACGGGTTTAAACTATAATAATTAATAATCTTCTTCTCTTTAATGTTGCAGATCATTTTAATGACTAATAATACATTAGCAATTATAATAACATTCCATTTCATAAACCGCTTATCCTATTCAGGGTCCGGGCCGCTGGAGACGATTCCAGCTGACATTGGGAAGAAGGCCGGGTTCACCTGGTCCAGTGTTCACCTGGTCCAGTGTTCACCTGGGCCGGGTTCACCTGGTCCAGTGTCCACCTCTGTCCGAATTCACCTGGTCCAGTGTTTACCTGGTCCAGTGTTCACCTGGGCCCGACTTCACCTGGTCCAGTGTCCACCTCTGTCCGACTTCACCTGGTCCAGTGTTCACCTCTGTCCGAGTGCACCTGGTCCAGGGTTCACCTGGTCCAGTGTTCACCTGGGCCGGGTTCACCTGGTCCAGTGTTCACCTCTGTCCGAGTGCACCTGGTCCAGGGTTCACCTGGTCCAGTGTTCACCTGGGCCGGGTTCACCTGGTCCAGTGTTCACCTCTGTCCGAGTTCACCTGGTCCAGTGTTCACCTGGGCCGGGTTTACCTGGTCCAGTGTTCACCTGGTCCAGTGTTCACCTCTGTTCGAGTGCACCTGGTCCAGGGTTCACCTGGTCCAGTGTTCACCTGGGCCGGGTTCACCTGGTCCAGTGTTCACCTCTGTCCGAGTTCACCTGGTCCAGTGTTCACCTGGGCCGGGTTTACCTGGTCCAGTGTTCACCTGGTCCAGTGTTCACCTGGTCCAGTGTTCACCTGGGCCGGGTTCACCTGGTCCAGTGTTCACCTCTGTCCGAGTGCACCTGGTCCAGTGTTCACCTGGTCCAGTGTTCACCTCTGTCCGAGTGCACCTGGTCCAGTGTTCACCTGGTCCAGTGTTCACCTCTGTCCGAGTGCACCTGGTCCAGTGTTCACCTGGTCCAGTGTTCACCTGGTCCAGTGTTCACCTGGTCCAGTGTTCACCAGTTTATCCCAGAGCACATATATAGAGACAGACGAGCATTCACACCTACGAGCTGCATGTCTTTGGACTGTATGAGGAACCGGAGAACATGCAGAACGTACTCCACCCAAAAGGTGACAGTGCTAGCCACTGTGGTGCAGCCCATTATATTAACTTTAATAATTATAATGATATCTATAGAACATGTTTTAGGAGCTTTCCTGTTGAAAATCAAAGAATAAAAAGGCGGAGGAACAACCAAGAGGTTCATTTAAAAAAGGAAATCACTACATTTATAAACAATGTAGTTGATTATTAAACAGAAACAAACTATTGAATAAGGAACAGATTCAAGTGCATCTAAAACATGAGAACCTGAAGTTTGTTCCAAAGGACAGTAACCGGGACCCTGAGGGGTTCAGGTTCTGATGTAATCCTGATCAGAGTAATCAATACATTATACATTCATACACGAAGCAACACGTGCATTCAGAATGAGGATTACTTATTAAATACTTCCCTCTGAGATCATACAAATACTCCAGTAAAGTACAAGTACACCTGAAGTACTTGGAGTATAATGGCAATACTACAAAATAAAAGTCGTCTTACATTAAATATGATCAGATGTCAGGAGAAGTGATGTGCTCTTATTTCGAAAAGCTAGCAGCTTGTTGTTGGACCGGTACCGGGTCTTCACTGACCTGGTTCATGCCGGCGTTGACAAACAGCAGGCTGGGGTCCCCTCTGGGCCGGACCGGGGAGGACGGGACCAGTCGGTGTCCGTGTTGGTCCCGGAAGAAGTCCAGGAAGGAGCCGCGGACCCAGGCAGCGGGCCTCTCCGGAGGAGCGGAGCGGGCAGAGGGGCGGCCCGGAGACCCGCTGAGCCTCCGGAGGACCAGAACCATGGGGACCCGAACCATGGGGACCCGAACCATGGTGACCTCGCAGGGGCTGCAGGCTTTCACGGTGCGCACGCACACTCCGAGCTTTTCTTCTTCTCACGTGGAGCAGTGTCGTCTCTACCGCCCCCTGCTGTCGACCGGCGGACCAAATCAAACCCTTCTATGATCAACTGAAACATTACAAGTGATCATATAAATAACAACAGATAATATAAATAAACACATCCAACATCCCTCTCTTTTATTGTCATGTAGAAATCAACTGCATGACGTCTATACATTACTTTGTACTCTATATATTACTTTGTACTCTATATATTACTTTGTACTCTATACATTACTTTGTACTCTATATATTACTTTGTACTCTATACATTACTTTGTACTCTATATATTACTTTGTACTCTATATATTACTTTGTACTCTATATATTACTCTGTACTCTATATATTACTTTGTACTCTATACATTACTCTGTACTCTATACATTACTTTGTACTCTATATATTACTTTGTACTCTATACATTACTTTGTACTCTATATATTACTTTGTACTCTATACATTACTTTGTACTCTATATATTACTTTGTACTCTATATATTACTCTGTACTCTATATATTACTTTGTACTCTATACATTACTCTGTACTCTATATATTACTCTGTACTCTATACATTACTTTGTACTCTATATATTATTCTGTACTCTATACATTACTCTGTACTCTATATATTACTTTGCACTCTATATATTACCTTGTACTCTATATATTACTTTGCACTCTATATATTACTTTGCACTCTATATATTACCTTGTACTCTATATATTACTTTGTACTCTATATATTACTTTGCACTCTATATATTACTTTGTATTCTATATATTACTTTGTACTCTATATATTACTTTGCACTCTATATATTACTTTGTACTTTATATATTACTTTGCACTCTATATATTACTTTGTACTTTATCTATTACTTTGTACTCTATATATTACTCTGTACTCTATACATTACTTTGTATTCTATACATTACTTTGTACTCTATATATTACTTTGTACTCTATACATTACTTTGTACTCTATATATTACTCTGTACTCTATATATTACTTTGTACTCTATACATTACTCTGTACTCTATATATTACTCTGTACTCTATACATTACTTTGTACTCTATATATTATTATGTACTCTATACATTACTCTGTACTCTATATATTACTTTGTACTCTATACATTACTCTGTACTCTATATATTATTCTGTACTCTATACATTACTCTGTACTCTATATATTACTTTGCACTCTATATATTACTTTGTACTCTATATATTACTTTGCACTCGATATATTACTTTGTACTCTATACATTACTTTGCACTCTATATATTACCTTGTACTCTATATATTACTTTGCACTCTATATATTACTTTGCACTCTATATATTACCTTGTACTCTATATATTACTTTGCACTCTATATATTACTTTGTATTCTATATATTACTTTGTACTCTATATATTACTTTGCACTCTATATATTACTTTGTACTTTATATATTACTTTGTACTCTATATATTACTCTGTACTCTATACATTACTTTGTACTCTATACATTACTTTGTACTCTATATATTACTTTGTACTCTATACATTACTTTGTACTCTATATATTACTTTGTACTCTATACATTACTTTGTACTCTATATATTACTCTGTACTCTATATATTACTTTGTACTCTATACATTACTCTGTACTCTATATATTACTCTGTACTCTATACATTACTTTGTACTCTATATATTATTCTGTACTCTATACATTACTCTGTACTCTATATATTACTTTGTACTCTATACATTACTCTGTACTCTATATATTATTCTGTACTCTATACATTACTTTGTACTCTATATATTACTCTGTACTCTATATATTACTTTGTACTCTATACATTACTCTGTACTCTATATATTACTCTGTACTCTATATATTACTCTGTACTCTATACATTACTTTGTACTCTATATATTACTTTGTACTCTATATATTACTCTGTACTCTATACATTACTCTGTACTCTATACATTACTTTGTACTCTATACATTACTTTGCACTCTATATATTACCTTGTACTCTATATATTACTTTGTACTCTATATATTACTTTGCACTCTATATATTACTTTGTACTCTATATATTACTTTGCACTCTATATATTACTTTGTACTCTATATATTACTTTGCACTCTATATATTACTTTGCACTCTATATATTACCTTGTACTCTATATATTACTTTGCACTCTATATATTACTTTGTATTCTATATATTACTTTGTACTCTATATATTACTTTGCACTCTATATATTACTTTGCACTCTATACATTACTTTGTACTCTATACATTACTTTGTACTCTATATATTACTTTGCACTCTATATATTACCTTGTACTCTATATATTACTTTGCACTCTATATATTACTTTGTACTCTATATATTACTTTGCACTCTATATATTACTCTGTACTCTATACATTACTCTGTACTCTATATATTACTCTGTACTCTATATCGTTCTGGCTCCATTCCTCTTCTCCATCTACACATCGGACTTCAAACACAACTCTGTTAACTGCCACCTGCAAAAGTTCTCTGACGACTCTGCGATCGTCGGCCTCATCTCGGCCGATGATGACAGGGAGTACAGGGAACTGAACCAGGACTTCTTAGGATGGTGCCAGCGGAACCGCCTCCAGATCAACTCCAGCAAGACCAAGGAGCTGGTGGTGGACTTCCGCCGGGGTAAACGCTCTCCTCCAACACCAGTGAGCATCCAGGGACTGGACATTGAGATCGTGAAGTCTTATGAGTACCTGGGTGTTCACTTGAACAATAAACTGGACTGGTCTGACCACGCTCATGCACTCTACAAGAAGGGACAGAGCAGACTCTTTCTGCTGAGGAGACTGAGGTCCTTTGGGGTGCAGGGAGCACTCCTGAAGACCTTCGACTCGGTGGTGGCATCAGCCATCTTTTATGGAGTGGTCTTCTGGTGCAGCGGCATCACAGCAGCTGACAGGAGGAGACTGGACAAACTGGTGGGGAAGGCCAGCAGCGTGCTGGGGTGTCCTCTGGATACTGTGGAGGTGGTGGGAGACAGGAGGATGATGGCCAAGCTATCGTCCCTGATGGACCACCCCTCCCACCCCATGCAGGGTACTCTGGCAGCGCTGCACAGCTCCTTCAGCCACCGGCTGATTCATCCCCGGTGTCTGGGGGAGAGGTACCGCAGGTCCTTTCTCCTTCAGCCACCGGCTGATTCACCCCCGGTGTCTGGGGGAGAGGTACCGCAGGTCCTTTCTCCTTCAGCCACCGGCTGATTCACCCCCGGTGTCTGGGGGAGAGGTACCGCAGGTCCTTTCTCCTTCAGCCACCGGCTGATTCACCCCCGGTGTCTGGGGGAGAGGTACCGCAGGTCCTTTCTCCTTCAGCCACCGGCTGATTCACCCCCGGTGTCTGGGGGAGAGGTACCGCAGGTCCTTTCTCCTTCAGCCACCGGCTGATTCACCCCCGGTGTCTGGGGGAGAGGTACCACAGGTCCTTTCTCCTTCAGCCACCGGCTGATTCATCCCCGGTGTCTGAGGGAGAGGTACCACATGTCCTTTCTCCTTCAGCCACCGGCTGATTCACCCCCGGTGTCTGGGGGAGAGGTACCGCAGGTCCTTTCTCCTTCAGCCACCGGCTGATTCACCCCCGGTGTCTGGGGGAGAGGTACCGCAGGTCCTTTCTCCTTCAGCCACCGGCTGATTCATCCCCGGTGTCTGGGGGAGAGGTACCGCAGGTCCTTTCTCCTTCAGCCACCGGCTGATTCATCCCCGGTGTCTGGGGGAGAGGTACCGCAGGTCCTTTCTCCTTCAGCCACCGGCTGATTCATCCCCGGTGTCTGGGGGAGAGGTACCGCAGGTCCTTTCTCCTTCAGCCACCGGCTGATTCATCCCCGGTGTCTGGGGGAGAGGTACCGCAGGTCCTTTCTCCTTCAGCCACCGGCTGATTCATCCCCGGTGTCTGGGGGAGAGGTACCGCAGGTCCTTTCTCCTTCAGCCACCGGCTGATTCATCCCCGGTGTCTGGGGGAGAGGTACCGCAGGTCCTTTCTCCTTCAGCCACCGGCTGATTCATCCCCGGTGTCTGGGGGAGAGGTACCGCAGGTCCTTTCTCCTTCAGCCACCGGCTGATTCATCCCCGGTGTCTGGGGGAGAGGTACCGCAGGTCCTTTCTCCTTTAGCCACCGGCTGATTCATCCCCGGTGTCTGGGGGAGAGGTACCGCAGGTCCTTTCTCCTTCAGCCACCGGCTGATTCATCCCCGGTGTCTGGGAGAGAGGTACCACAGGTCCTTTCTCCTTCAGCCACCGGCTGATTCATCCCCGGTGTCTGGGGGAGAAGTACCACAGGTCCTTTCTCCTTCAGCCACCGGCTGATTCATCCCCGGTGTCTGGGAGAGAGGTACCACAGGTCCTTTCTCCCCGCTGCTGTCAGGCTACACAACAAGCTGAGCTCCCAGTAGGCCACAAACACTTTCAACACTTTGGACTTCGCACTGAACAGCACTTTAGCCCAGTTGTGCAATACTAATACGTTTAAGTACTTTTTAATTTTTAAATTTATTTTATACACTTTATCCACTTTATTCTATTTCTACTCCGTCTGTATATATAATATTCTTCTTGTTTTTTACTCTTTTATCTTAATTCTGTTATTATACTACTTGTTTTACTTATTACTGTGAGCAATGCTGCTGTAATCCTGTAATTTCCCCACTGAGGGACTAATACAGGATTATTTTATTTTATCTTATCTTATTTTATATATTACTTTGTACTCTATATATTAATTTGTACTCTATATATTACTTTGTACTCTATATATTACTTTGTACTCTATATATTACCTTGTACTCTATATATTACTTTGTACTCTATATATTACTTTGTACTCTATACATTACTCTGTACTCTATATATTACCTTGTACTCTATATATTACCTTGTACTGAAT
This sequence comes from Cyclopterus lumpus, assembly GCF_009769545.1. NCBI lineage: Eukaryota > Metazoa > Chordata > Actinopteri > Perciformes > Cyclopteridae > Cyclopterus > Cyclopterus lumpus. Next base: position 27,178,427 of record NC_046966.1, read on the forward strand.
TGACAATATTTTTCTAAAGAAACACAAAGGCACACTCGCTCACCCAATCACAAACATTGTGAATAACTCTCTCAGGCAATGTGTGTTCCCAAAAGGATGGAAATCAGCCATAGTAACGCCCATTTTTAAGTCAGGAGATTCAACCGATGTCTCTAATTATCAGCCGATTAGTATTCTTCCTGCTGTTTCCAAAATTGCTGAGAAATGTGTTGCAGAGCAACTTACTAAACATCTCAACAGCTCTCCATATCAGCTCCATCCTATGCAGTTTGGTTACAGGGCCAATCATTCGACTGAAACAGCCAACTGCTTCCTCTTAGAGAAAGTGAAGCTTAGAATGGATAAAAGGGGGGGGGGGGGGGGGGGGGTAGTAGCAGCATTTTTTCTTGACCTCAAGAAGGCTTTTGATACGGTTAATCACAAGACTCAGTAAGCCATTTCCACACAACTCAAACACAAAGTGAAAGAATTATGAAAATATCATAATCATCATTTTGTCAGGAGTCAGCCCACTCAGCATGTTTCCAGAGCTAGCGACCCGTAGCTCGGTGCTATCAGAAAAAGCCAGATATCAGAATCCTTCTGCACCAAAGCATCTCTGAGATATGAGCCAAAGAACACAGCAACATGAATCGATTTAGCGCTTACAGTCACAAATGTTGCTTATCTTTGGCTTTTAAAAAAAAAAAAAAAATCATTTTTCTTCTTCTGATCAACAAAGACTGCTATATTTGATGTATTGAACACCATAAGTAATATAAAAGTGCAATATATGGTTTGGTACATGAGAAAATTCAAATTGCTCAAATGCCCATTTCGCCTAATTTATCTGTACTAAAACCTCTAACTTTGTTCTGCTTTACTTTTTCAAAGTCACACTTTGCAGAGAGACTGATCACATATTGTGCTATGATCTCTGATGTGCTCTAATGTTTCTCTGCATCTTTCAAAGAGATAATCATCATGAAAGTGCTTTTTTTCTAGGCGAACCTGGAAATTCAACTTTTGCTGTCTTTCATCTTTATTTACTCTTAACCAGTAACATATATACTAATATGTACACATCTGAACAGAAGCCCACATGCGTTGCCTTTATTATAACACCAACATTATTCAAATAGCCTTTTTAGTTCGGGTATGATATTTCAAGCAGAAATAGCTTGGGGCTTAAAAGGTTAAAAACATCTGGCCGGGGACGGCAGATGGAAATTAGCCTCTCTGGCTAACTCTGGCTCACTTACAGTCCAACTGTTGATTAATGTGCATTGTCCCTGCAAAATAAATGAATACAATAAATAAATAAAAAATAAATTCATATATCTATATTTATTTTAATTTTATTTATATATTTATGTTTTACTTCAATGTTTCTCAATAAATTAAATATTTTATTATATCCTTTCATCTCATTTTATTATTTAACCAAAAATGAGGTCAGAAACTGTAAAGTTCCCTTTGCCTGCTGAGAAGTAAAACAAAGAGTGGATATCTCTGACCGTCTCTGGGTTCCTGAACGCCGCAGCAGTGCGGCACGCTCATCAGCCCTGATTCGACTCACCTGTCCGCGTGAAGGCGGCGGCTCGTGCAGCGGTGTCTGAACCGGAGCAGTGGACGGAGATACCGAGAGTACCGAGACCACCGAGACTACCGAGACCAGCGGAGCGCGTCGGGATGCAGAAAGGCCTGAAGAAGTACTTCGTCAACATGGACGAGTACCTGTGCAGTCTGGGCCTCTACCGGAAGATGGTGGCGCGAGACGCGTCCAGTCTGTTCAGAGCCGTTTCAGAACAGGTGAGCCGGACTGGAGCGGGCCTATAGATGTTCAGGGGTCAGCCTATTGGGGGTCGGGGGGTCAGCCTTTTGGGGTTCAGAGGTCAACCTATGGGGGTCAGGGGTCAGACTATAGAGGTTCAGGGGTCAGCCTATTGGGGGTCGGGGGTCAGCCTTTTGGGGTTCAGGGGTCAGCCTATTGGGGGTCGGGGGTCAGCCTTTTGGGGTTCAGGGGTCAGCCTATTGGGGGTCAGGGGTCAGCCTTTTGGGGTTCAGAGGTCAGCCTATGGGGGGGTCAGACTATAGGGGTTCAGGGGTCAGGCTATTGGGGGGGAGGGGCGGGGGGTCAGGAGTCAAACTATAGGGGTTAAGTGTGTGTGGAGAAACATGTTTGTGTTAAAGTGTGTGTGTGTGTGTGTGTGTGTGTGTGTGTGTGTGTGTGTAGTTGTATTACTCTCAGAACTACCATCAGAGGATCCGTCAGGACTGCGCCGACTTCATGAGAGCCAACAGATGCAACTTTGAACCGGTTAGTTGAAGGACACATATTAGCGAGGGGGTTAGTTAAGGACAGGAGTGGAGGGGGGTAGTTAAGGCCACTAACTAACGTGGGGGTTTAGTTAAGGACAGGAGTGGAGGGGGGTAGCTAAGGACACTAACTAACGTTTAGTTAAGGCCACTAACTAATGTGGGTAGTTAAGGACACTAGTGGGGTTTTAGTTAAGGACACTATTGAGAGAGGGGGGGGGGGGGGGTAGTTAAAGACACTAGCTAACCGGGGGGGGGGGGGGGGGGGGGTAGTTTAAAGGCACTAGCGGGGTGGTTCGTGGGGATATTAGTTAAGGACGCTAGTGGGGTGGTTGGTTAAGGACACTAGCAGGGTGATTAAGGACACTAGCAGGGTGATTAAGGACACTAGCAGGGTGATTAAGGACACTAGCAGGTTGGTAAAGGGCGCTGGTGGGGTGGTTGGTTAAGGACGCTAGCAGGGTGGTTAAGGACACTAGCAAGGGGGTTGGTTAAGGGCGCTGGTGGAGGGGTAGTTAACGGACACAACCCGGCTAGTTCACCAGGTTGATTTCAGTTTGTCTATTTTGTCTTTCAGTTTGTTGAAGGTTCATTTGAGAAATATCTGGAGCGCCTCGAGGACCCCAAGGTGAGCTGCTGTGACCTTTGACCCTTCAGTCTACAATGTGTAGCGGTGTGTGTGTGTGAAAGCAAGTGTGTGTTTTCAGGAAACTGTGGGTCAGGTGGAGATCAAGGCTCTGTCTCAGCTCTACAGGTGAGAATCACTCGGGTTCATCTGATTTAATTTACTGCAGACTACGTACTGCCTCATACATACCACAGACCGCATACTTCCTCATACATACTACAGACCGCATACTTCCTCATACATACTACAGACTACGTACTACATCATACATACCACAGACCGCATACTTCCTCATACATACCACAGACCGCATACTTCCTCATACATACCACAGACCGCATACTTCCTCATACATACTACAGACCGCATACTTCCTCATACATACTACAGACTACGTACTACATCATACATACCACAGACCGCATACTTCCTCATACATACTACAGACTGCATACTTCCTCATACATACCACAGACCGCATACTTCCTCATACATACCACAGACCGCATACTTCCTCATACATACCACAGACTGCATACTTCCTCATACATACTACAGACCGCATACTTCCTCATACATACTACAGACTACGTACTACATCATACATACCACAGACCGCATACTTCCTCATACATACTACAGACCGCATACTTCCTCATACATACCACAGACCCCGCATACTTCCTCATACATACCACAGACCGCATACTTCCTCATACATACCACAGACCGCATACTTCCTCATACATACCACAGACCGCATACTTCCTCATACATACTACAGACCGCATACTTCCTCATACATACTACAGACCGCATACTTCCTCATACATACCACAGACCGCATACTTCCTCATACATACTACAGACCGCATACTTCCTCATACATACCACAGACTGCATACTTCCTCATACATACCACAGACCGCATACTTCCTCATACATACTACAGACCGCATACTTCCTCATACATACTACAGACTACGTACTACATCATACATACCACAGACCGCATACTTCCTCATACATACCACAGACCGCATACTTCCTCATACATACTACAGACCGCATACTTCCTCATACATACCACAGACCGCATACTTCCTCATACATACCACAGACCGCATACTTCCTCATACATACTACAGACTACGTACTGCCTCATACATACTACAGACTACGTACTGCCTCATACAGACTACATAGTGCCTCATACATACTACAGACCGCATACTTCCTCATACATACCACAGACTACATACTTCCTCATACATACTACAGACTACATACTTCCTCATACATACTACAGACTACGTACTGCCTCATACATACCACATACTACATACTTCCTCATACATACCACAGACTACATACTGCCTCATACATACCACAGACTACATACTTCCTCATACATACCACAGACTACATACTTCCTCATACATACTACAGACTACGTACTGCCTCATACATACTACAGACCGCATACTTCCTCATACATACCACAGACCGCATACTTCCTCATACATACCACAGACTGCATACTTCCTCATACATACTACAGACCGCATACTTCCTCATACATACTACAGACTACGTACTACATCATACATACCACAGACCGCATACTTCCTCATACATACTACAGACCGCATACTTCCTCATACATACCACAGACCCCGCATACTTCCTCATACATACCACAGACCGCATACTTCCTCATACATACTACAGACCGCATACTTCCTCATACATACCACAGACCGCATACTTCCTCATACATACTACAGACCGCATACTTCCTCATACATACTACAGACCGCATACTTCCTCATACATACCACAGACCGCATACTTCCTCATACATACTACAGACCGCATACTTCCTCATACATACCAGACTGCATACTTCCTCATACATACCACAGACCGCATACTTCCTCATACATACTACAGACCGCATACTTCCTCATACATACTACAGACTACGTACTACATCATACATACCACAGACCGCATACTTCCTCATACATACCACAGACCGCATACTTCCTCATACATACTACAGACCGCATACTTCCTCATACATACCACAGACCGCATACTTCCTCATACATACCACAGACTACATACTTCCTCATACATACCACAGACCGCATACTTCCTCATACATACTACAGACTACGTACTGCCTCATACATACTACAGACTACGTACTGCCTCATACAGACTACATAGTGCCTCATACATACTACAGACCGCATACTTCCTCATACATACCACAGACTACATACTTCCTCATACATACCACAGACTACATACTTCCTCATACATACCACAGACTACATACTGCCTCATACATACCACAGACTACATACTTCCTCATACATACCACAGACTACATACTTCCTCATACATACTACAGACTACGTACTGCCTCATACATACTACAGACCGCATACTTCCTCATACATACCACAGACTACATACTTCCTCATATATACCACAGACTACATACTTCCTCATACATACCATAGACTACATACTTCCTCATACATACCACAGACTACATACTTCCTCATACATACTACAGACTACGTACTGCCTCATACATACCACAGACCGCATACTGCCTCATACATACCACAGACCGCATACTTCCTCATACATACTACAGACTACGTACTGCCTCATACATACCACAGACCGCATACTGCCTCATACATACCACAGACCGCATACTTCCTCATACATACTACAGACTACGTACTGCCTCATACATACCACAGACCGCATACTTCCTCATACATACTACAGACTACGTACTGCCTCATACATACTACAGACTACGTACTGCCTCATACATACCACAGACCGTATACTTCCTCATACATACTACATACTGCCTCCTGCAGACCACATACTGCAGACTACATAATGCAGACTGCAGACTACATACTTCCTTCCACAGACTGCCTTCAACATACTGCATGCCGCAGAATACAGATACTGAAGACTACAGATACTGAAGACTACAGACTACAAACGGTATACTACAGCCACAGACTACATACTACCGATATTGCAGACTACAGATACTGCAGACTACCTACGTACTGCAGACTATTTACTGCAGATACTACAGACTACATACTGCATACTACATACTGCCTCCTACATGATGCAGACTACATACTGCCTCCTACATATTTCAGACTGCAGACTACATACTGCCACAGACATGGACTGCATACTACAGACTGCATACTACATACTATCGATACTACATACTACAGGTACTGCATACTACGGACACAGACTACATACTGCAGACTACATACTACAGGTACTGCAGACTACAGGTGCTTCAGACTACAGGTGCTGCAGATTACATTCTACAGATACTGCAGACTACAGATACTGCAGACTACAGATACTGCAGACTACAGATACTGCAGACTACATACTACAGATACTGCAGCCTACAGATACTGCAGACTACAGATACTACAGATACTGCAGACTACAGATACTACAGATACTGCAGACTACAGATACTGCAGACTACAGATACTGCAGACACTGCATACTACAGATACTGCAGACACTGCATACTACAGATACTGCAGACACTGCATACTACAGGTACTGCATACTACAGGTGCTGCATACTACAGGTACTGCAGACTACAGGTACTGCAGACTACATACTACAGGTACTGCATACTACAGATACTGCAGACTACAGATACTGCAGAGACTGCAGGTACTGCAGACTGCAGAGACTGCAGGTACTGCAGACTGCAGAGACTGCAGGTACTGCAGACTGCAGAGACTGCAGGTACTGCAGACTGCAGAGACTGCAGGTACTGCATACTACAGATACTGCATACTACAGATACTGCATACTACAGATACTGCAGACTACAGATACTGCATACTACAGATACTGCATACTACAGGTACTGCATACTACAGGTACTGCATACTACAGGTACTGCAGACTACAGGTACTGCAGACTACAGGTACTGCAGACTACAGGTACTGCAGACTACAGGTACTGCAGACTACAGATACTGCAGACTACAGATACTGCAGACTACAGGTACTGCAGACTACAGGTACTGCAGACTACATACTACAGATACTGCATACTACAGGTACTGCAGACTACAGATACTGCAGACTGCATACTACAGATACTGCATACTACAGGTACTGCAGACTACATACTACAGATACTGCAGACTACATACTACAGATACTGCAGACTACAGATACTGCAGACTACATACTACAGATACTGCAGACTACATACTACAGATACTGCAGACTACAGATACTGCAGACTGCATACTACAGATACTGCAGACTACAGATACTGCAGACTACATAATACAGGTACTGCAAACTACATACTACAGATATTGCATACTACAGGTACTGCAGACTACAGATACTGCAGACTGCATACTACAGATACTGCAGACTACAGATACTGCAGACTACATAATACAGGTACTGCAGACTACAGGTACTGCAGACTACATACTACAGATACTGCATACTACAGGTACTGCAGACTACATACTACAGATACTGCAGATACTATATACTGCAGACAAGAAACTACAGGTACTGCAGACTACAGGTATTGCAGACTACAGGTATTGCAGGCTACATACTACAGATATTGCATACTACAGGTACTGCAGACTACATACTACAGATACTGCAGATACTATATACTGCAGACAAGAAACTACAGGTACTGCAGACTACAGGTATTGCAGGCTACATACTACAGATATTGCATACTACAGGTACTGCAGACTACATACTACAGGTATTGCAGACTACATGCTACAGATACTATATACTGCAGACTACAGGTACTGCAGACTACATACTACAGATACTGCATACTACAGGTATTGCAGACTACATACTACAGATACTATATACTGCATACTACAGGTATTGCAGACTACATACTACAGATAATATATACTGCAGACTACAGGTACTGCAGACTACATACTACAGATACTATATACTGCATACTACAGGTATTGCAGACTACATACTACAGATAATATATACTACAGGTACTGCAGACTGCATACTACAGATACTGCATACTACAGATACTGCATACTACAGATACTGCATACTACAGGTACTGCAGACTACAGGTACTGCAGACTGCATACTACAGATACTGCATACTACAGATACTGCATACTACAGGTACTGCAGACTACATACTACAGGTATTGCAGACTACATGCTACAGATACTATATACTGCAGACTACAGGTACTGCAGACTACATACTACAGATACTGCATACTACAGGTATTGCAGACTACATACTACAGATACTATATACTGCATACTACAGGTATTGCAGACTACATACTACAGATAATATATACTGCAGACTACAGGTACTGCAGACTACATACTACAGATACTATATACTGCATACTACAGGTATTGCAGACTACATACTACAGATAATATATACTACAGGTACTGCAGACTGCATACTACAGATACTGCATACTACAGATACTGCATACTACAGATACTGCATACTACAGATACTGCATACTACAGGTACTGCAGACTACAGGTACTGCAGACTGCATACTACAGATACTGCATACTACAGATACTGCATACTACAGATACTGCATACTACAGGTACTGCAGACTACATACTACAGATACTGCATACTACAGGTACTGCAGACTACATACTACAGATACTGCAGACTGCATACTACAGATACTGCATACTACAGGTACTGCAGACTACATACTACAGATACTGCAGACTACATACTACAGATACTGCATACTACAGATACTGCAGACTACAGATACTGCAGACTACAGATACTGCAGACTACATAATACAGGTACTGCAGACTACATACTACAGATATTGCATACTACAGGTACTGCAGACTACAGATACTGCAGACTGCATACTACAGATACTGCAGACTACAGATACTGCAGACTACATAATACAGGTACTGCAGACTACAGGTACTGCAGACTACAGATACTGCATACTGCAGACTGCATACTACAGATACTGCAGACTACAGATACTGCAGACTACATAATACAGGTACTGCAGACTACAGGTACTGCAGACTACATACTACAGATACTGCATACTACAGGTACTGCAGACTACATACTACAGATACTGCAGATACTATATACTGCAGACAAGAAACTACAGGTACTGCAGACTACAGGTATTGCAGACTACAGGTATTGCAGGCTACATACTACAGATATTGCATACTACAGGTACTGCAGACTACATACTACAGATACTGCAGATACTATATACTGCAGACAAGAAACTACAGGTACTGCAGACTACAGGTATTGCAGGCTACATACTACAGATATTGCATACTACAGGTACTGCAGACTACATACTACAGGTATTGCAGACTACATGCTACAGATACTATATACTGCAGACTACAGGTATTGCAGACTACATACTACAGATACTGCATACTACAGGTATTGCAGACTACATACTACAGATACTATATACTGCAGACTACAGGTACTGCAGACTACATACTACAGATACTGCATACTACAGGTACTGCAGACTACATACTACAGATACTATATACTGCAGACTACAGGTATTGCAGACTACATACTACAGATACTGCATACTACAGGTATTGCAGACTACATACTACAGATACTATATACTGCAGACTACAGGTACTGCAGACTACATACTACAGATATTGCATACTACAGGTACTGCAGACTACATACTACAGATACTATATACTGCAGACTACAGACTACAGATATTGCATACTACAGGTACTGCAGACTACATACTACAGATACTATATACTGCAGACTACAGATACTGCAGACTACATACTACAGATACTGCATACTACAGGTATTGCAGACTACATACTACATATACTATATACTGCATACTACATGTATTGCAGACTACATACTACAGATATTGCATACTACAGGTACTGCAGACTACATACTACAAATACTATATACTGCATACTACAGGTATTGCAGACTACATACTACAGATAATATATACTGCAGACTACAGGTACTGCAGACTACATACTATATACTGCATACTACAGGTATTGCAGATTACATACTACAGATAATATATACTGCAGACTACAGGTATTGCAGGCTACATACTACAGATAATATATACTGCAGACTACAGGTACTGCAGACTACATACTATATACTGCATACTACAGGTATTGCAGACTACATACTACAGATAATATATACTGCAGACTACAGGTATTGCAGACTACATACTACAGATATTGCATACTACAGGTACTGCAGACTACATACTACAGATACTATATACTGCATACTACAGGTATTGCAGACTACATACTACAGATAATATATACTGCAGACTACAGGTACTGCAGACTACATACTATATACTGCATACTACAGGTATTGCAGGCTACATACTACAGATACTATATACTGCAGACTACAGGTACTGCAGACTACATACTACAGATACTATATACTGCAGACTACAGATATTGCATACTACAGGTACTGCAGACTACATACTACAGATACTATATACTGCAGACTACAGGTATTGCAGACTACATACTACAGATATTGCATACTACAGGTACTGCAGACTACAGGTACTGCAGACTACAGGTATTGCAGACTACATACTACAGATATTGCATACTACAGGTACTGCAGACTACAGGTACTGCAGACTACAGGTATTGCAGACTACATACTACAGATATTGCATACTACAGGTATTGCAGACTACATACTACAGATACTGCATACTACAGGTACTGCAGACTACATACTACAGATACTGCAGACTGCATACTACAGATACTGCATACTACAGGTATTGCAGACTACATACTACAGATATTGCATACTACAGGTATTGCAGACTACATACTACAGATACTGCATACTACAGGTATTGCAGACTACATACTACAGATATTGCATACTACAGGTAGTGCAGACTACATACTACAGATACTGCATACTACAGGTACTGCAGACTACATACTACAGATACTATATACTGTAGACTAGAGACTACAGTCTGTAGTACAAATATGTGTTTTTTGGGTGTGCAGGCATTGTTTCCTGATCTACCGTTACCCGGGGAAACCAGCGACGGTGATCTCAGAGGATGACTTTGTTGACAAGGTAAAGACGTTTGTTGTTGTTTAGGCAATATGGAACAAAAGTCATATCTCAGTATTTTGTTCAGTTGTAAGAGGTTTTAAAACCGATATATCATATGACCTGGCTGTGGCCCGTATGGATCAGTTAATGGAAGATTGCTCTAATTAATAAGTTCACACAATCATGTTGATTACTCATCTAAAGTTGTAATTGTCTCTTTGTTGCCTAGGTGACGCTGTGTTGCTCCATCAATGGTCACTATGACATTGTTTACCCGAGGACTTACCCCGTCTCTGCTGCCCTCTGTCAGTGTGAGTACTGGTCACTGTTTGGTGGGTCAGAGTGATCGACGGCTTTAAAGGGACAGTACAACATTTCACTATCGGGGTCACTGGGTGTGCGTGAATATAGTGTGTGTAGAATTTGTCTGTAAATGTGAATATGTTGTGTATAATTTGTGTGTAAATAGTGTGTGTTTAGCTCTTTTCTATGAGCTGCTCTACACTCAAGTGTTTGGGTTTGAGGAGGCCGAGCTCTGTCAGGCCATGGAGGCCTTCCGGGTCGGAGGTCGTCGCTATAGAAACAGCCCATCAGTGTGTAGTGATGTCGACTTTGGCTACGACACACCAGAGGACCGCTGTCACAGGTACACACTGTTTACTGAGTCAGTCTCTTCATCGCTTCTGTTTGCTCACCTGTCCAGTGACATCATGTTGTACTCGGATGTGTTTGTTTTGTTCTACAGGGAGGAGACGGAGTCGGGTGGAGCTTCTGACGATAAACAGCGTGCTGTGACAGCCGAGACTAAGGTGAGGGGGGGGGGGGGGACTGGTGGTAATGTCATGTAACCATATCGCAGGTTATTGTGGTTAGCGTTTTAATCACCTTTTCTTCTGCAGTGTTTTATTGTCACTGAGTAGCTGTTTGTGTATTTAATGCTCAGTCACAAGTCAGAGATGTAATTCTTTCGTTCTTTTATTGTTAGCGTTTCACCAAAATGAATGAATAGGACCAGTCATATTTCATCACAGTCCAGACTCAAACAACCGATCAGATGCCTGCTGGATCAATAGAGAGGAAGTTCAAATTGAGTTGAATTATTTGTATATTCTGTCTCAAGGTTAGGGGTTACGAGTCCTGATGGTCACCTCTAAATCTGACTGATCCTCTAATAAACTATAGTTGTGGTCTAAAGACAAATAAATGTTCCATTTCAAAGCCAGAACAAGTTTTCTGTTCACTCTGACAGAAGCCAATCAAGTCTATTGATGAGATAAAGTACTGAGGTTATCATTGTCAATGACAACATGAATATCAAAACCACCTACAATAATGCCTTCAACTTGATAAGAACTCTGACCTGAGTACACAATAACAAAATGCATGTTTTATTATCTAATCCTGACCCGTTGTTTTTTATTGGTCAGCCTCCAGCAGAAGCCCCGCCCCCTTCCAGACTGTCCCTTCCTTATAAGGTCATGAAGTCCTTGGATGGAGAAGCGTACCGAAACCTGGAGTTTGACGTGTGGCAGGACACCTGTAAAGGTATGAGTCCTGGAGAGGAACCTCACACATTCCTGTTTTATATTTACTTACCATGATTAACTCGGTAACGCAATATTATTATTATTATTGTTATTATCATTAATCAATGTTTATCTGACAGAGATGCAGAAGACGGACTACATGGTGTTTGCAGGGAGGCAGTATTTCCTGGGAGACAAGTGTCAGGTAAAAATAATATTCAAGATCAGTAGTGCTGTAGTGCTGCCACTGGTACCACTGTAGTGCTGGTACCACTGTAGTGCTGGTACCACTGTAGTGCTGCTGCTGGTAGTGCTGTAGTGCTGCCTCTGTACTACTGTAGTGCTGCTGCTAGTAGTGCTGTAGTATGTAGTAGTGCTGCCTCTGTAGTATGTAGTAGTGCTGTAGTAGTGCTGTAGTAGTATGTAGTAGTGCTGTAGTATGTAGTAGTGCTGTAGTATGTAGTAGTGTTGTAGTATGTAGTAGTGCTGTAGTATGTAGTAGTGCTGTAGTATGTAGTAGTGCTGCCTCTGTAGTGCTGTAGTATGTAGTAGTGCTGTAGTATGTAGTAGTATGTAGTAGTGCTGTAGTATGTAGTAGTGCTGCCTCTGTAGTGCTGTAGTAGCGCTGTAGTATGTAGTAGTGCTGTAGTATGTAGTAGTGCTGTAGTATGTAGTAGTGCTGTAGTATGTAGTAGTGCTGCCTCTGTAGTGCTGTAGTAGCGCTGTAGTATGTAGTAGTGCTGCCTCTGTAGTATGTAGTAGTGTGTAGTAGTGCTGTAGTATGTAGTAGTGCTGTACTGTGTAGTAGTGCTGTAGTATGTAGTAGTGTTGTAGTATGTAGTAGTGTTGTAGTATGTAGTAGTGTTGTAGTATGTAGTAGTGCTGTAGTATGTAGTAGTGCTGTAGTATGTAGTAGTGCTGCCTCTGTAGTATGTAGTAGTGCTGTAGTATGTAGTAGTGCTGTAGTATGTAGTAGTGCTGCCTCTGTAGTGCTGTAGTATGTAGTAGTGCTGTAGTATGTAGTAGTGCTGCCTCTGTAGTGCTGTAGTATGTTGTAGTGCTGTAGTAGTGCTGTAGTATGTAGTAGTGCTGCCTCTGTAGTGCTGTAGTATGTAGTGCTGTAGTAGTGCTGTAGTATGTAGTAGTGCTGCCTCTGTAGTGCTGTAGTATGTAGTAGTGCTGTAGTATGTAGTAGTGCTGTAGTATGTAGTAGTGCTGCCTCTGTAGTGCTGTAGTATGTAGTAGTGCTGTAGTATGTAGTAGTGCTGTAGTATGTAGTAGTGCTGCCTCTGTAGTGCTGTAGTGTGTAGTAGTGCTGTAGTATGTAGTAGTGCTGTAGTATGTAGTAGTGCTGCCTCTGTAGTATGTAGTAGTGCTGTAGTATGTAGTAGTGCTGTAGTATGTAGTAGTGCTGTAGTATGTAGTGCTGTAGTATGTAGTAGTGCTGTAGTATGTAGTAGTGCTGCCTCTGTAGTATGTAGTAGTGCTGCCTCTGTAGTATGTAGTAGTGCTGTAGTATGTAGTAGTGCTGTAGTATGTAGTAGTGCTGTAGTATGTAGTAGTGCTGTAGTATGTAGTAGTGCTGTAGTATGTAGTAGCGCTGTAGTATGTAGTAGCGCTGTAGTATGTAGTAGTGCTGTAGTGCTGTAGTATGTAGTGCTGTAGTATGTAGTAGTGCTGCCTCTGTAGCGCTGTAGTATGTAGTAGCGCTGTAGTATGTAGTAGCGCTGTAGTATGTAGTAGCGCTGTAGTATGTAGTGCTGTAGTATGTAGTAGTGCTGCCTCTGTAGCGCTGTAGTATGTAGTAGCGCTGTAGTATGTAGTAGCGCTGTAGTATGTAGTAGCGCTGTAGTATGTAGTAGCGCTGTAGTATGTAGTAGCGCTGTAGTATGTAGTAGCGCTGTAGTATGTAGTAGTGCTGCCTCTGTAGTGCTGTAGTATGTAGTAGTGCTGCCTCTGTAGTGCTGTAGTATGTAGTAGTGCTGCCGCTGTAGTATGTAGTAGTATGTAGTAGTGCTGTAGTATGTAGTAGTGCTGCCGCTGTAGTATGTAGTAGTGCTGTAGTATGTAGTAGTGCTGTAGTATGTAGTAGTGCTGTAGTATGTAGTAGTGCTGTAGTATGTAGTAGTGCTGCCTCTGTAGCGCTGTAGTATGTAGTAGCGCTGTAGTATGTAGTGCTGTAGTAGTGCTGTAGTATGTAGTAGTGCTGTAGTATGTAGTAGCGCTGTAGTATGTAGTAGTGCTGTAGTATGTAGTAGTGCTGTAGTATGTAGTAGTGCTGCCTCTGTAGTGCTGTAGTATGTAGTAGTGCTGTAGTATGTAGTAGTGCTGTAGTATGTAGTAGCGCTGTAGTATGTAGTAGCGCTGCCTCTGTAGTGCTGTAGTATGTAGTAGTGCTGTAGTATGTAGTAGTGCTGTAGTATGTAGTAGTGCTGTAGTATGTAGTAGTGCTGTAGTATGTAGTAGTGCTGCCTCTGTAGTGCTGTAGTATGTAGTAGTGCTGCCGCTGTAGTATGTAGTAGTATGTAGTAGTGCTGTAGTATGTAGTAGTGCTGCCGCTGTAGTATGTAGTAGTGCTGTAGTATGTAGTAGTGCTGTAGTATGTAGTAGTGCTGTAGTATGTAGTAGTGCTGTAGTATGTAGTAGTGCTGCCTCTGTAGCGCTGTAGTATGTAGTAGCGCTGTAGTATGTAGTGCTGTAGTAGTGCTGTAGTATGTAGTAGTGCTGTAGTATGTAGTAGCGCTGTAGTATGTAGTAGTGCTGTAGTATGTAGTAGTGCTGTAGTATGTAGTAGTGCTGCCTCTGTAGTGCTGTAGTATGTAGTAGTGCTGTAGTATGTAGTAGTGCTGTAGTATGTAGTAGCGCTGTAGTATGTAGTAGCGCTGCCTCTGTAGTGCTGTAGTATGTAGTAGTGCTGTAGTATGTAGTAGTGCTGTAGTATGTAGTAGTGCTGTAGTATGTAGTAGTGCTGTAGTATGTAGTAGTGCTGCCTCTGTAGTGCTGTAGTATGTAGTAGTGCTGTAGTATGTAGTAGTGCTGCCTCTGTAGTGCTGTAGTATGTTGTAGTGCTGTAGTAGTGCTGTAGTATGTAGTAGTGCTGCCTCTGTAGTGCTGTAGTATGTAGTGCTGTAGTAGTGCTGTAGTATGTAGTAGTGCTGCCTCTGTAGTGCTGTAGTATGTAGTAGTGCTGTAGTATGTAGTAGTGCTGTAGTATGTAGTAGTGCTGCCTCTGTAGTGCTGTAGTATGTAGTAGTGCTGTAGTATGTAGTAGTGCTGTAGTATGTAGTAGTGCTGCCTCTGTAGTGCTGTAGTGTGTAGTAGTGCTGTAGTATGTAGTAGTGCTGTAGTATGTAGTAGTGCTGCCTCTGTAGTATGTAGTAGTGCTGTAGTATGTAGTAGTGCTGTAGTATGTAGTAGTGCTGTAGTATGTAGTGCTGTAGTATGTAGTAGTGCTGTAGTATGTAGTAGTGCTGCCTCTGTAGTATGTAGTAGTGCTGCCTCTGTAGTATGTAGTAGTGCTGTAGTATGTAGTAGTGCTGTAGTATGTAGTAGTGCTGTAGTATGTAGTAGTGCTGTAGTATGTAGTAGCGCTGTAGTATGTAGTAGCGCTGTAGTATGTAGTAGTGCTGTAGTATGTAGTGCTGTAGTATGTAGTAGTGCTGCCTCTGTAGCGCTGTAGTATGTAGTAGCGCTGTAGTATGTAGTAGCGCTGTAGTATGTAGTAGCGCTGTAGTATGTAGTGCTGTAGTATGTAGTAGTGCTGCCTCTGTAGCGCTGTAGTATGTAGTAGCGCTGTAGTATGTAGTAGCGCTGTAGTATGTAGTAGCGCTGTAGTATGTAGTAGCGCTGTAGTATGTAGTAGCGCTGTAGTATGTAGTAGCGCTGTAGTATGTAGTAGTGCTGCCTCTGTAGTGCTGTAGTATGTAGTAGTGCTGCCTCTGTAGTGCTGTAGTATGTAGTAGTGCTGCCGCTGTAGTATGTAGTAGTATGTAGTAGTGCTGTAGTATGTAGTAGTGCTGCCGCTGTAGTATGTAGTAGTGCTGTAGTATGTAGTAGTGCTGTAGTATGTAGTAGTGCTGTAGTATGTAGTAGTGCTGTAGTATGTAGTAGTGCTGCCTCTGTAGCGCTGTAGTATGTAGTAGCGCTGTAGTATGTAGTAGCGCTGTAGTATGTAGTGCTGTAGTAGTGCTGTAGTATGTAGTAGTGCTGTAGTATGTAGTAGCGCTGTAGTATGTAGTAGTGCTGTAGTATGTAGTAGTGCTGTAGTATGTAGTAGTGCTGCCTCTGTAGTGCTGTAGTATGTAGTAGTGCTGTAGTATGTAGTAGCGCTGTAGTATGTAGTAGCGCTGTAGTATGTAGTAGCGCTGCCTCTGTAGTGCTGTAGTATGTAGTAGTGCTGTAGTATGTAGTAGTGCTGTAGTATGTAGTAGTGCTGTAGTATGTAGTAGTGCTGCCTCTGTAGTGCTGTAGTATGTAGTAGTGCTGTAGTATGTAGTATGTAGTAGTGCTGTAGTATGTAGTAGTGCTGTAGTATGTAGTAGTGCTGTAGTATGCAGTAGTGTTGTAGTATGTAGTAGTGTTGTAGTATGCAGTAGTGTTGTAGTATGTAGTAGTGCTGTAGTATGTAGTAGTGCTGTAGTATGTAGTAGTGCTGTAGTATGTAGTAGTGCTGTAGTATGCAGTAGTGCTGTAGTATGTAGTAGTGCTGTAGTATGTAGTAGTGTTGTAGTATGTAGTAGTGTTGTAGTATGTAGTAGTGTTGTAGTATGTAGTAGTGCTGTAGTATGTAGTAGTGCTGTAGTATGTAGTAGTGCTGTAGTATGTAGTAGTGCTGCCTCTGTAGTGCTGTAGTATGTTGTACTGCTGCTGTAGTGCTGCCGCTGGTAGAATGTGTGCAGCTCCTCGGTACGGTGGCCTGTTTAGGACATCTGGCTTCTCATCAGTTTCCTTAGAAGCTGAAGACAAGATATTTATACTCGTAGTACTCAAGGATTCAATGTATCTGTAATCTTTTATACTTGTAACCTATCTGTCTCAGGTGCGTCTGGAGCCAAAGGGGAAGTACTACAACGCCTTCATCCAAGAAGTAGGAACCCACTCGTCTGCTGTCACCGTCTTCATCGAGGAGCTCGGAGAGAAGTAACACTCATTCATGTCCACGTGTCCTCATTCGTGTCCTCGTTCGTGTCATCATTCATTTCCTCATTCGTGTCCTTCTGTCTCAGACACCTGGTTCCTCTGACTGATCTGAAACCAGTCAATCCAGTTCCAGCCTGGAATGTTGCTGCTCCCATCAGGAAGGGAGACCTGGGTTTGTTCACTCCGAGGTCCACTTTGTGTCCCCCCCTCCAGATGTTTGGTCTAATACCTTCTGACTCTACAGTCTTCATGTATCTACAGTCTTCATGTATCTACAGTCTTCATGTCTCTACAGTCTTCATGTATCTACAGTCTTCATGTCTCTACAGTCTTCATGTCTCTACAGTCTTCATGTATCTACAGTCTTCATGTCTCTACAGTCTTCATGTCTCTACAGTCTTCATGTATCTACAGTCTTCATGTATCTACTGTCTTCATGTATCTACTGTCTTCATGTCTCTACAGTCTTCATGTATCTAGTCTTCATGTATCTACAGTTCATGTATCTACAGTCTTCATGTCTCTACTGTCTTCATGTCTCTACTGTATTCATGTCTCTACTGTCTTCATGTCTCTACTGTCTTCATGTCTCTACAGTCTTCATGTATCTAGTCTTCATGTATCTACAGTCTTCATGTCTCTACAGTTCATGTATCTACAGTCTTCATGTCTCTACTGTCTTCATGTCTCTACTGTCTTCATGTCTCTACAGTCTTCATGTATCTAGTCTTCATGTATCTACAGTCTTCATGTCTCTACAGTTCATGTATCTACAGTCTTCATGTCTCTACTGTCTTCATGTATCTACTGTCTTCATGTAGCTACAGTCTTCATGTATCTACTGTCTTCATGTCTCTACAGTCTTCATGTCTCTACAGTCTTCATGTATCTAGTCTTCATGTATCTACAGTTCATGTATCTACAGTCTTCATGTCTCTACTGTCTTCATGTCTCTACTGTATTCATGTCTCTACTGTCTTCATGTCTCTACTGTCTTCATGTCTCTACAGTCTTCATGTCTCTACAGTCTTCATGTATCTAGTCTTCATGTATCTACAGTCTTCATGTCTCTACAGTTCATGTATCTACAGTCTTCATGTCTCTACAGTCTTCATGTCTCTACTGTCTTCATGTATCTACTGTCTTCATGTATCTACTGTCTTCATGTATCTACTGTCTTCATGTATCTACAGTCTTCATGTATCTACAGTCTTCATGTATCTATAGTCTTCATGTATCTACAGTCTTCATGTCTCTACTGTCTTCATGTCTCTACTGTATTCATGTCTCTACTGTATTCATGTCTCTACTGTCTTCATGTCTCTACTGTCTTCATGTCTCTACAGTCTTCATGTATCTAGTCTTCATGTATCTACAGTCTTCATGTCTCTACAGTTCATGTCTCTACAGTTCATGTCTCTACAGTTCATGTATCTACAGTCTTCATGTCTCTACAGTCTTCATGTCTCTACTGTCTTCATGTCTCTACTGTCTTCATGTATCTACTGTCTTCATGTATCTACAGTCTTCATGTATCTACAGTCTTCATGTATCTACAGTCTTCATGTATCTATAGTCTTCATGTCTCTACAGTCTTCATGTATCTACTGTCTTCATGTATCTACTGTCTTCATGTATCTACTGTCTTCATGTATATATAGTCTTCATGTCTCTACAGTCTTCATGTATCTACAGTCTTCATGTATCTACAGTCTTCATGTCTCTACAGTCTTCATGTCTCTACAGTCTTCATGTCTCTACAGTTCATGTATCTACAGTCTTCATGTCTCTACAGTCTTCATGTCTCTACAGTCTTCATGTCTCTACTGTCTTCATGTAGCTACAGTCTTCATGTATCTACAGTCTTCATGTATCTACAGTCTTCATGTATCTACAGTCTTCATGTCTCTACAGTCTTCATGTCTCTACAGTCTTCATGTATCTACAGTCTTCATGTCTCTACAGTCTTCATGTATCTACAGTCTTCATGTATCTACAGTCTTCATGTCTCTACAGTTCATGTATCTACAGTCTTCATGTCTCTACTGTCTTCATGTATCTACTGTCTTCATGTATCTACAGTCTTCATGTCTCTACAGTCTTCATGTATCTACAGTCTTCATGTATCTACAGTCTTCATGTATCTACAGTCTTCATGTATCTACAGTCTTCATGTCTCTACAGTCTTCATGTCTCTACTGTCTTCATGTCTCTACTGTCTTCATGTCTCTACAGTCTTCATGTCTCTACAGTCTTCATGTCTCTACAGTCTTCATGTCTCTACAGTCTTCATGTCTCTACAGTCTTCATGTATCTACAGTCTTCATGTCTCTTCTGCCAGACTCGGACTCTCGTGGTCAGCGACATCATCACCGTCATCGGTACTTCAGGAAGTCTCGTGGCAGTAGCGGGATGAAGGGGGCGGAGCTTCTGATGCCGCCGCCGTCCTACGGAGGCCCGCCTCCCTCTGCCCTGCCCCCCCGCTTCCAGCCAGCAGGCCACCCCCGCCCACTCCCGCCCATGTCCCCAGGAGCCATGACTTACGATCCCTACGCCCCCCCACAC
>NC_046966.1:27206336-27236336 GCF_009769545.1 Cyclopterus lumpus
TTAGATTTGAGATTAAACCTGAAACTAGTATTACAACTACACAGGAAAATATTATACTAAACGTGGAGTTTGTTGTCAAATCTAAGAGCCAATCAGCTCTCATCAAGGCGTTTCCCATCATGCATTGGGGCATGTGGAGAGCGACTGGCGCCTCGCTCTCGTGAGCATGACGTCAGAGTAAGTCGGACACAATGCATTGTGGACCGGGCTAATGACTCGCGTAGTGTATATAACATCTAGCTATATATAAATGACGTAACCCCGTTAACGGTCTAACGATGATTGTTGTTGTTGTTGTTATTAAATGAGCCTGTTGACTCACCTCTCTCTGGACTCTTCTTCTCCTGTTTCCGCTGCTTTTCACTTCCGCTCCGAGCGCGTTTCTTCTTCTACACGTAAAATGTTTGCAGCTCCGCATCGGTGCTGCCCTCCACAGGGGCGGTAGGTTACTATGGTTACACACATTGCCCCTCTTCCAGTCACATTATCAGTCACATTATTAGTGTCCGAGAGGACCCTAATGAAATTACTAGGGGTATTATTATTATTATTATTATTATTCCGCTTTTTATTTTAGAACATTGGGCGCATATTGGGGGTACTTATCAGGCTTGAAAAGTCACCACATTTGGCAAGCTCGTCAGGCTTGGTGAGAATAGAAGATAAAGGAGTCTCCACCTGCTCTACAAAAAAGTTCATCGCTGTTCGCAGCTTTAATTATTATTATTATTAGTCAGTCCGAGAGCACCCTATTGTATTCGCTAGGGGTATTATCATTATTCAGATATTTTTTTTAGGCGGATATTGGGGTACTTGCCAGAGCCCAAAACTCGCTCTCTAGCGCCCCCTCAAAGTTTGACCGGAGACGCCCCTCACCCAGAATGTCCGATTGACATTGAATGTTTCACACGTGTCCATCTCCACCTGCTCTACAAAAAGCCCCTAAGCTCCGCCTACTTCGAGTTTCCGCCATTTTGAATTTAGTTAAAAACACATAACTGGCCACTTCTCCTACACTCTGGGTCTGAATTATACCAAACATTCTATCAATCATAATTGAAGCCAACTATAAGTTTTTTTTTTACATTTAATTTACATGACGTGGTCTAGACTTCACGTAGAGACACATGATGCATGTATATGTTCACATTGTCACAGCGCCACCTACTGGCTCAACTGGAATCTGCCCCAAACTTGTCATGCTTGATAAAAGGGTTATCTGCACCTGCCGTACGAAGCTCCGCCTCCTGCCACCTGGTCCTGAAGCCCTGGTTCTTTTCTATACACCCAGGTGCTCCAAACCATATTTAGATACCCAGGGGCGCGAGACTCTGGGCACGGTGGTCATTGGTGTATACCCAGGGCTGTGTGCTTAAGCGTGGGTACACAGGCTCGCCTGGTGGCCTGGGTGTGGAGCTCCAGCCAGCCCAGGGTTAGGGGGCTATCTGTGTCCCCTCAGCCGGCCTTGGAGGTGGTGTCAAGTGTCCTGCCTGTGATGAAGAGTGCATGTGTGGGTGTGAGAGTGGGTCCTGATCCCTCCAGAACCAGGGCATGCCTGTGATGATGAGTGCATGTGTGGGTCCTGGTAGGCTGCCTGGCTCTCTGGAGCTGGATGAACATGGTTTGCTTTGGTTCCCTCCGGTGGAACACAGCGGTACCTTGAGTTTTTTTAAGACAAAATAACGAATATCATAATACCAGAACTTGTCTATGACATAATTTATTCCCTACGCAGAGAAGAGGCACCATTATACAGAGTCTCTATGAATCTGCCCAAGGTTGTGAGAGGAACAAAGGGACTGGATCCCATGTGGGAATCAAAACATCTAAAATATTGTCCTTAGTTTAAGACCTGTCCCCACAGGTGATTGATAACTTGAGACCAGGTACGGGGGATGGGATGCCAGTTGCTTTGTAAACTGCAGAAGAGAAGATGATTTGCATATACAAGTTTGTAAGCCACTTCACAAATAGAAAGATAAAATACATTACAATATACACATATATATATATATATATATATATATATATATATATATATATATATATATACACACACACATATATATACAGTATATATAAACTGCATATATGTATATATGTATATATATGCATATATGTATATACATATCAAGGGCGACTGTGGCACAGTGAAAAAGTGGAGAGCAGGGTCGTACTTCAGAGGATCGGCGTTTCAATCCCCAGCTCCGCTCATCCATGTCGACGTGTCCTTGGCCAAAACACTGAACCCCAAATGTCTCCCGTAGCCTACAGTGTAAGTCGCTTTGGATAAAAGCATCTCTCTCTCTCTCTCTCTCTCTCTATATATATATATATATATATATATATATATATATATATATTATGGTCTCAATCAGAGTCTATCACATTCAAACTCAGGGCCAGCCTCTGAGGGGCGGGGCATGTCGATGTGGAACATTTCCTTGTTGAGGGGCGGTGGCGTGCAGGGCGGGCTCCTCAGGCTCGGCCTGGGGGCCGGGGGAGGCGGGTACTCGGGCGAGTACTTCTTCTCCGTCCGGTTCAGAGGGTCTTTGAGGCGGCCGTGGGGGTCGGCCTGGGGCTTGAAGCGCTTCAGTTTGACGGTGTCCCTGGCGTCCCGCGTGCAGGGCAGCAGGACGGCCACATCTTTACGGAACTTGGAGCTGAGTCCAAAGTAGATGAGCGGGTTGTAGAAGCTGGCGGATTTGGCGAAGAGGCGGGTGAAGATGCTGGTGAGGTTGGGCACGTGGAAGCCCCAGGCGGACCACATGGACACCACGGCATACGGAGACCACGCCAGGATGAAGGCGGTGCAGATCACGATGGACACCTGGAGGAACCAATAAGAAGCGCCGTGTCAGAGACAGGGACCTTAGCGTGTAGCTTAGCTTCTTGTCCAATAAATCAAAATCTATGTCAAATGAATCAATACAGATCAGTGATGATGCTGAACGTTCTTGTTCATCTCTTTTCTAGTCCTATGACCACTCAAAGCTCTAACACATGTCATCATTCACACCCTGATGGACGGAGTTAGCATGGTGGGAGGAGTACATGGGAAGAGCTACTGTGTTGGGAGGAGCTAGCATGCAAGGAACTGCCTATCAGGACTAGCTAACATTCACACAGCGTTACGGGAGCAACTTGGGGTTCAGTGTCTTGCCCAAAGACAACATGGACACACGTGTGGAAAGCATTTCATCACTGTCTCCATCAGAAACAACCCTGAAGAGTCATTATGGGGACGTCTCAGACTCATGAGGACTCGGACTCATGAGGACTCACTATGGGGAAGTCTCAGACTTATGAGGACTCGGACTTGTGAGGACTCACTATGGTGACGTCTCAGACTCATGAGGACTCACATTGGGGAAGTCTCGGACTCATGAGGACTCACTATGGGGACGTCTCAGACTCATGAGGACTCGGACTCATGAGGACTCACTATGGGGAAGTCTCAGACTCATGAGGACTCAGACTCATGAGGACTCACTATGGTGACGTCTCTCTCGATCCTCCTCTGCCGGTCACTCAGATCCCCCCCTGCGGACAGAGCATTGCCTCTCTTCACCGTGTTGATGATGGACACGTAGCAGAAGAGCATGATGAGCACCGGGACGAAGAAGCAGAAGATGAAGATGGAGATGATGTAGGATCTGTAGGAGCTGGAGTAGGTGGCTTTGGCCCAGTCGATCTCACAGGTTCCATACCCACGATCTGGGGTGGGGGGGGGACACAGAGGGTTCAGGGTCAGAGGTCAGATATAGAGGGTCGAGTTGGATGAGGATCTTTTTACCTTTGTAGCTCCCCCAGCCGACCAGCGGCGCTCCGGACCAGAACCCCGCTGTGATCCAGATGAGCAGCAGGCCGATGAACACGCTGGTCCTGCTGATGTGACGAGCTGAAACACAAAGAACAGCTCCTTTTGGGTTTCATGAACTTCTCCTCTGGTGCTCGTATGGTTGTGATTCTCGTCTGGTGGGAGGAAACAATTTGACCACGAAACAACCATTAACAGGACAGACCAGACTCTAAAGGCTGGATCATTAAGGAGCCTCCTGCCTCCACACAGGGAAGACCAAGACCAAGACCACGACCATGACTCTGACCTCTGTTGGGGTGGCAGCCTTTGATGTAGCGGGTGATGCTGATCACTGTCAGCGTGTTGATGCTGCTCAGACCGAACACCAGTGTGAAGAAACCGTCCACCTGGAGAACACAACAGGACGGGTTGCAGGTTTTGAAATATCTCAGGTGAGTATCATGTCTCAGATATGGCTCATATATGTCTCAGGCATGGCTCAGATATGTCTTTGATATGTCTCAGGTGAGTCTCAAGTATGTCTCAGGTATATCTCAGGTGAGTATCATGTCTCAGATATGGCTCAGATATGTCTCAGGCATGGCTCAGATATGTCTTTGATATGTCTCAGGTGAGTCTCAAGTATGTCTCAGGTATATCTCAGGTGAGTCTCGCAATGTCTCAGGTGAGTCTCAGATAAGTCTCAAGTATGTCTCAAGTATGTCTTAAATATGTCTTAGGTGAGTCTCAGATATGTCTTAGGTTGCCCCACTAGAGAGCAGCTCACTAAATGCGGGGCTACTTGTGGTTCCTAGAGTCTTAAAAAGTAGGATGGGAGCCAGAGCCTTCAGTTATCAAGCTCCTCTTTTATGGAACCAGCTTCCACTTTCAGTCCTGGAGGCAGACACAGTCACCTCATTTAAGAGTAGACTTAAGACTTTCCTCTTTAATAGTGCTTATAGTTAGGGCTGAATCAGGTTTGCCCTGGACCAACCCCTTGATATGCTGCTATAGGCTTATAGGCTGCTGGGGGATGTTTTAGGATACACTGAGCACCTATACCCGACAAAATAAATAGAATTGAAAATTGAATTGATTGTCTCAGATATGTCTCAGGTATGTCTCAGGTGAGTCTCAGGTGAGTCTCAGATACGTCTCAAGTATGTCTTAGGTGAGTCTCAGGTGAGTCTCTGATATGTCTTTAGTGAGTCTCAGATATGTCTTAGGTGAGTCTCAGGTGAGTCTCAGATATGTCTTAGGTGAGTCTCAGGTATGTCTCAGGTGAGTCTTATGTATATCTCAGGTATCTGGTACCTGGCAGGTCCAGATGGAGGAGATGAGGTAGTTGCTGTCCTGGAAGACGTTGAAGATCTCGATGATACCTCTGGAGTATCCGAACACAGAGATGCTGGCGTCAGAGACGGCCAAGTTAAAGGTAAGGTAGTCGGTGGGCTGCAGGGCGGCTCTCTGTCTGTACAGGACGAAGAGAACGATGCTGTTTCCAAACCAGGACAACCAACCTGAATGCACCACAGAGACAGACTGTCAGGGACAGGTGTGCAAGACACACACACACACACACACACACACACACACACACAGTTCAGTGTACATACACACAAGCGGTACCACACACATTTCCTAAAATCTGAAACTCAATACATCAATAAGAATGTGTGTGTGTGTGTGTATATATCCACCCAGCAGCAGTAGGTAGAGTCCGATGATGGTCTCTCCCTGGTCAGACAGAGGGGGGTCCCGCCCGCCCCCCAGCACCAGGCTGTTGTTCCTCCAGGGGGGGGGGGCTCCGGCAGCAGAGCTGAAGGACATGTTGCTGCTGTGAGACGGAGGAGCTCTCTGAGGGACAACAGGAAGTCTCTCTGCTGCTAATCTCAGGTAAATATAGCTCACAGCTCAGCAGGTGGACTGGCTGCAGACCAAAGCACTGCAGGGACCAGGTCTGAGGTTAGAGGTCAGAGCTCAGAGCAGTGGAAACAACAGGTCTCTGATTGGCTGATTAATCCATGATATCATAAACGCTGTCTGACGGTTGTTCTCTGTTGACCTGATTCAAATACCACACTGAAGTACAAATACTCATACTCTACTGTACTATCTCAGTTACTTACTTAACTGTTCCTCACTGTACTATCATAACTATATCCGACTGTACTAACTTTGTCTGACTGTACTATCTTACCTATAGGCAAGTTTATTTATAGAGCACAATTCATACACAAGGCAATTCAAAGTGCTTTACAGCAACATAAAATTACAAAAAGGCAAATAAAATCCATCCATCCATTTTCAATACCGCTTATCCTCATTAGGGTCGCGGGGGCGCTGGAGCCTATCCCAGCTGACATAGGGCGAAGGCAGGGGACACCCTGGACAGGCCGCCAGTCCATCGAGGGCAGCAAATAAAATCATTCCATAAAAATAATAATATATTAATTATATTAAAAGCAAAGAGTGCATATACTTTCAGTTGTCAAATAGAACCGTTAGTCCTGACTCTGGGCACCAGCAGGAGACCACTCCCTGAGCTTCTCAGAGCCCGAGATGGTTCATATGGCTCTAACTGTCAGGATCTGTAGTGTTGTGTCGTGTTTCCTGTTTTATTTTGAAGTCCTTGTCTCTCGTGTCCTCTGTTTCGCTGCACTTCCTGTCCCTGTGATTGTCTGCTCTGTCCCTGATTGTTTCCTTGTCTAGATCGTGGAAGATCTTGTGTGCGTGTTTTGTATCCTGGTTTTTGAAGCCTGTTTTTGGAATCCTGTTTAGCAATAAAGTTGCTTTTCCATCGTTGACGGCGTTTGGGTCCAGTGTCCTGTTTGCAGCCCCACATAACAGAACGAACCGACCAAGAATGGACCCAGCCTACAACCCCTTCGAAGGGACCCGCTTGGCCTATGGGGGCCCTCGTAGCCTCCAGAAGGGGAACTACAACCCCCATAGGGTCTCGGCACCAAACTCCTTCGAAGGGATCCGCTTGGCCTATAGGGGCCCTCGTAGCCTCCAGAAGGGGAACTACAACCCCCATAGGGTCTCGGCACCAGACCCCTTCAACGGGACCCGTTTGGCTTATGGGGGGCCTCGTAGCCCCAGGGGCAGAGGTCACCCAGGCCCAGCCCCGGAGTGGGGGGCGCAAACCTCCGACCCGCGTCGGTGGAGGGTTCCGGCTGCCGCCTCTGTGCCGCAGACTACTCCGGTTCCCGTAGTCGCCTCCGTGCTGCAGCCCTCGCCTGTTCCTGTTGCCGCCTCAGTGTTCCGGCCAACCCCAACTTCCTGGGACCTATTGGACTTCCGGCCGGCCCTTGCTTCCTTTGCCTTGTCCCAGGACGCTCTCCGGGACATGATGGAGTCCCTCCAGGCGTTAGACAGGGTCCTGCTTCGGCCGCAGTCCACGTCGGTTCCTGCCGATGCTGTCCCGTCGTCGCCCCGGCCGACTCCAGCTCCCCGTGTCCCGTCGGCGCCTCGGCCGATCCCAGCTCCCCGTGTCCTGTCGGTGCCCCGGCCGACTCCAGCTCCCCGTGTCCTGTCGGCGTCCCGGCCGACCCCCGCTCCTCGTGTCCTGTCGGCGCCCCGGCCGACCCCCGCTCCTCGTGTCCTGTCGGCGCCCCGGCTGACTCCAGCTCCCCGTGTCCCGTCGGCGCCCCGGCCGATCCCAGCTCCCCGTGTCCCGTCCGCGCCCCGGCCGATCCCAGCTCCCCGTGTCCCGTCGGCGCCCCGGCCGATCCCAGCTCCCCGTGTCCCGTCGGCGCCCCGGTCGATCCCAGCTCCCCGTGTCCCGTCGGCGCCCCGGCCGATCCCAGCTCCTCGTGTCCCATCGGCGCCCTGGCCGATCCCAACTCCCCGTGTCCCGTCGGCGCCCCGGTCGATCCCAGCTCCCCGTGTCCCGTCGGCACCCCGGCCGATCCCAGCTCCTCGTGTCCCGTCGGCGCCCTGGCCGATCCCAACTCCCCGTGTCCCGTCGGCGCCCCGGCCGACCCCGGTTCCCCGGGTCACGTCGCCGCCCCGGCAGACTCCGGTTCCCCGGGTCACGTCGCCGCCCCGGCAGACTCCGGTTCCCCGGGTCACGTCGCCGCCCCGGCCGACTCAGGCTCCTTGTGTTCAGTCGCCACCCTGGCCGCTTACGGCTTCTGTTCCCGGGGTTCCTTTGACACGACCTACGGCTCCAGAGCCCGGTTCTTCTGTTCCCGGGGTTCCTTTGACACGACCTACGGCTCCAGAGCCCGGTTCCCCTGAGCCCGGTTTTCCGGAGCCCTTCCGTCCGCCTGGTGGTCGCCCTTCTGCCCGTCCCCCGGAGCAGGTCTATCTGCCTGGTGGCCGTCCTCCTGCCCGTCCTCCGGAGCAGGTCAGTCCTCCTGGTGGTCGTCCTCCGGCCCGTCCCCCGGACTCCTTCTGCCAGGCTTTTGGTCCCGCCTCCGGCTCCCCTCCACCCACCCTGGGGGACTGTGTTGGGTCGTCTGGAATCCGCCCCTTGAGGGGGGGGTTATGTCAGGATCTGTAGTGTTGTGTCGTGTTTCCTGTTTTATTTTGAAGTCCTTGTCTCTCGTGTCCTCTGTTTTGCTGCACTTCCTGTCCCTGTGATTGTCTGCTCTGTCCCTGATTGTTTCCTTGTCTAGATCGTGGAAGATCTTGTGTGCGTGTTTTGTATCCTGGTTTTTGAAGCCTGTTTTTGGAATCCTGTTTAGCAATAAAGTTGCTTTTCCATCGTTGACGGCGTTTGGGTCCAGTGTCCTGTTTGCAGCCCCACATAACACTAACATGTCACACATGTACTTTGGTGCTAGACCATGAAGAGGCCGTTACAGTAGTCTAACCTGCTGGAGACAAACACATGGATTAGTCTGGTTTAGACACTATTCCTTTGATTTTGGCAATGTTTTTTAGATGGTAAAAAGCTGTTGTTATTGATTTAATGTGGCTGTTAAAGTTCATTTCTGAGTCTAATATTACCCCTAGATTTCTAACCTGATTATTAGGTTTTAGAGAGAGAGTCTCAAGGTGACTGATAACACTTTATCTTTGTTTCTGTGGGCCACAGACAATGATTTCAGTTTTGTCTGAGTTTAGCTGGAGAAAATTGTTTTGCATCCACACACTGATCTTGTTCGATGCATATATATATATATATATATATATATATATATATATATATATACACTGATCTGTTCGATGCAGTGACAAAGTAAATCTACAGGCCCATATTCACCTGCCGTCAGTGACACGTAGACCTGAGTGTCATCTGCATAGTTGTGGTAGGACACGTTATAGCTGCGTATTAGCTGGCCTAATGGAAGCATGTACAGATTGAATAATAGGGGTCCTAGGATTGACCCCTGGGGAACCCCACAGGTCAAAGCCATTTGGTCTGAGACCCAGTTACCAATTTCAACAAAATACGTCCTGTCCTCGAGATAGGACTTGAACCAGTTTAGAGCAGTACCAGAGATTCCCACCCAGTGTTCTAACCTCTGTAATAAGATCCCATGGTCAACTGTGTCAAAGGCAGCGCTCAGGTCCAGCAGAACTAAGACTGAGACTTTGCCTGCGTCTGTGTTCAGGCGGATATCATTTGTCACCTTGATCAGAGCGGTCTCAGTGCTGTGGTGGGGCCTAACACCTGATAGGAAAGTATCAAAAGCATTGTTAGACAGGATAAGTCAGTAAGCTGTTGGTATACAACCTTCTCTAGGACTTTGCCTAAGAATGGCAGGTTTGATATGGGCCGGTAGTTGTTCAGTACTGTGGCATCAAGACTGCTCTTCTTTAGAAGAGGTTTAATGACAGCAGTTTTTAAGGACTTTGGAAATGTTCCAGTCTGGAGTGAGATGTTGACCAGGTGAGCCAGTTGTGGTAACAAACTGCTCAGCAGACTTTAGAACTCTAGTGGGTAAGTCATCAAGGCAGCACGTCGATGGACTCAGACTGCAGATGATCTCTGACAGGTATGACATGTGTCAGCTCTAGGTGTCTAGCTGGCTGCAGAGTAGATATCTGTGTTGTGGAATTGATGGCATTTTTAATGCCTTGAACTTTGTCATTAAAGAATATTGCAAACTTATTACACTTAGATATAGAATTGAGTTCTAAGGGCAGTGAAACAGGAGGGTTTGTTAATCTGTTTACTGTAGCAAACAGGACACGAGAGTTGTTACTGCAGTTTGTGATGATTTCAGATAATAACTCAAAGTCTGGTTGAACATAACCTTTCTTTGTAAATCTCATAATGAACCTGGAGCTTCGACTCTCCGGCTCTCCCTTCTCTGTGCCCTGAGTCTTCTTTTCTCCTTTTGCCTACTTTGAACCATTCTAACCTTGACAGGAGCAATGGTATCCAAAACATGTAAAACACTTGATGTGTAAGAGTTCACCAGATCATCAACATTAGAACACAGGGTTTTCAAACCTAATCATTTCCATAAACGGTGTCCCTGTGCCGTCATTTAGGAGTCTTTTTCCAACAACTGCAGACTAACTGCTGGTTTGGGTGTAACAGACGAGTCAAAGAAAACACAAACATGGTCAGATAAAGCAACATCAACAACATTCACATTTAAATAATAACACCCTTGGTAATGAGCACATCTAGAGGGTGCCCTCTGTTGTGGGTGGGCTCATAGAGGGTGCCCTCTATTGTGGGTGGGCTCATAGAGGGTGCCCTCTGTTGTGGGTGGGCTCATAGAGGGTGCCCTCTGTTGTGGGTGGGCTCATAGAGGGTGCCCTCTGTTGTGGGTGGGCTCATAGAGGGTGCCCTCTGTTGTGGGTGGGCTCATAGAGGGTGCCCTCTGTTGTGGGCTCAGACACATGCTGAGTTAGACCAAACATATCAAGGACAGCAGTGAGTTCTTTGGCTACATGCACATTCAAGTCCCCTGTAAGGACTAAACAGTCAAATCAGTGCACACAACTGAAAGTAATTCAGTAAAATCATCAATAAAGCAATTCTGTGGTGGTTTGTAAATAGTGATATAAAGTATGGAAGATTGTTTTATCTCCATTTTGAATGACACATACTGAAATGATGAGAAAAAAACAAATGACAATTTGTGGGTGAGTATATTGTCCCTCAATATGGCACAACCCCCCATTTGTTTATCCAGTTGAACTAATGAACGTGGGTATTGCCACTTCATCAAGACTCTCAAATAGTTTATTAAAGTCTTTTTTTAAGATTTCAGACCGATCCTTTCTGGTATCCACAGCACCCACGTGCACAATCAGCTGTTTCACCCCTTGGTGTTTTGCCACTTCCTCAGGAAGTATTTTTGTGATGTCAGAGACACTTGGATAGCTGCAAGTAGCTGTTCTGTTTATGTTTATATTAGATATGGCTCCGCCTCCAAGCACAAGAGTATCTTTGACCTTGACACTCGGCACAGTTATTCTATCGATCTGCTGCTTTGTACTGGCTTCATGGTTCTCAGTGGTTTTATAGTTTCCTCTCTGTTTGTTATATTCAGTCACATTTGGCTCTGACGGTGGTAAAAATCTGTTCACCAACTCCAGGTGATGTTACGTATCCTCCATTGATACCAACATTGTGACTTCGCTTCGGCTTAGCACCAAGTCCATTATAAGTGTATTTACAGAGTCTTGGTAAAGACACAGTATCATTTACATTTAGGTTGTAAGTGGAAGTTTGTTCACCCTTTCCTTTGGAAGTAAATGTGGACTTCTTACCACTGGTTTCCGCTGGGAGCGTTTCCTGAAGTCCTTTTTCGGTTTCTAAGGCAAAAATCCGTCCCTGTAGCGCACATATTTCTTGTTAATATATCCGACAGCTTTCACAGGGAGACTTTGTTTGTATTACTCCTTCGGGCATGTTGAGAAGATTGTAATCTCCTCATAGATTTTCACAAAAAAGAAAGAGAAATAAAAGCAGCAAGCAGAAAAGCGTATGGACTGCTCGAGAACCAGAATGGTAAGCTGCCAGCGACTATGACTATATCTGACTGTACTATCTTAACTATATCTGACTGTACTATCTTAACTATATCTGACTGTACTATCTTAACTATTTCTGACTACTATCTTAACTATATCTGACTGTACTATCTTAACTATATCTGACTGTACTATCTTAACTATTTCTGACTACTATCTTAACTATATCTGACTACTATCTTAACTATATCTGACTGTATTATCTTAACTATATCTGACTGTACTATCTTAACTATATCTGACTGTACTATCTTAACTATTTCTGACTACTATCTTAACTATTTCTGACTACTATCTTAACTATATCTGACTGTACTATCTTAACTATATCTGACTGTACTATCTTAACTATTTCTGACTACTATCTTAACTATATCTGACTACTATCTTAACTATATCTGACTGTACTATCTTAACTATATCTGACTGTACTATCTTAACTATATCTGACTGTACTATCTTAACTATTTCTGACTACTATCTTAACTATTTCTGACTACTATCTTAACTATATCTGACTGTACTATCTTAACTATATCTGACTGTACTATCTTAACTATTTC
Organism: Cyclopterus lumpus; assembly: GCF_009769545.1. Classification (NCBI taxonomy): domain Eukaryota; kingdom Metazoa; phylum Chordata; class Actinopteri; order Perciformes; family Cyclopteridae; genus Cyclopterus; species Cyclopterus lumpus. The sequence goes on from NC_046966.1 coordinate 27,218,652, forward strand.
TGACTACTATCTTAACTATATCTGACTGTACTATCTTAACTATTTCTGACTACTATCTTAACTATATCTGACTACTATCTTAACTATTTCTGACTACTATCTTAACTATATCTGACTGTACTATCTTAACTATATCTGACTGTACTATCTTAACTATATCTGACTGTACTATCTTAACTATATCTGACTGTACTATCTTAACTTTGTCTGACTGTACTATCTTAACTATATCTGACTGTACTATCTTAACTATATCTGACTGTACTATCTTACCTTTGTCTGACTGTACTATCTTACCTATATCTGACTGTACTATCTTAACTATATCTGACTGTACTATCTTAACTATATCTGACTGTACTATCATAACTTTATCTAACTGTACTATCTCACCTATCATAACTATAGTACTATCTTACCTATCTTAACTATATCTGACTGTACTATCTTAACTATATCTGACTGTACTATCTTACCTATTTCTGACTGTACTATCTTAACTATATCTGACTGTACTATCTTACCTATTTCTGACTGTACTATCTTAACTATTTCTGACTGTACTATCTTAACTATTTCTGACTACTATCTTAACTATTTCTGACTGTACTATCTTAACTATATCTGACTGTACTATCTTAACTATATCTGACTGTACTATCTTAACTATTTCTGACTGTACTATCTTAACTATATCTGACTGTACTATCTTAACTATTTCTGACTGTACTATCTTAACTATATCTGACTGTACTATCTTAACTATTTCTGACTGTACTATCTTAACTATATCTGACTGTACTATCTTAACTATATCTGACTGTACTATCTTAACTATTTCTGACTGTACTATCTTAACTATTTCTGACTGTACTATCTTAACTATTTCTGACTACTATCTTAACTATTTCTGACTGTACTATCTTAACTATATCTGACTGTACTATCTTAACTATATCTGACTGTACTATCTTAACTATGTCTGACTGTACTATCTTAACTATATCTGACTGTACTATCTTAACTATTTCTGACTGTACTATCTTAACTATATCTGACTGTACTATCTTAACTTTGTCTGACTGTACTATCTTACCTATCTTTACTATATTTGATTGTAATATCTTAACTTTATCTGATTGTACTATCTTAACTTTATCTTGAATGTACTATCTTACCTACCTTAACTATATCTGACTGTACTATTTTACTTATCTTAACTATAGTACTATCTTAACTATATCTGACTGTACTATCATAACTTTATCTAACTGTACTATCTCACCTATCATAACTATAGTACTATCTTACCTACCTTAACTATATCTGACTGTACTATCTTAACTATATCAATGCATTTGAGCTGTGAGTCCACTGACTTCTGGGATTTCCTGTATCTTGCTGAGTATATTCTTTAAATAGGTTTCTCTGCTATATTACTACTGTATCTGCTGTATTTAGTTATACTAGACTGCTAGTCTGTACTGTCTTTCTAATTTGAACACTTTGAGCTGTGATTTCTTGCTTTTTTACACAAGTGACTGAAAAGTCAACGAAACCAGCTAGGATTTAAGTATTTGCTCTGTAATCCAAATCTACTAGGGACTAAACTATATTCTACTTTCTACCTTGAGGTAAACAGACCTTTGTCCTTAATCAGTTTGGCAAGAATTTCACATTCTAGCAAACTGAGACTTCACTGGTTCCAAGGAATCTCCTGCCTGAGTGCCGACTTTTACCAGTATCGATAAGTGGGCAATTCCTTCAACGACCTGAGAGCGGGCTCGACACTGCTGTAGCTAATTATCGCCAACTGAAACCAGGTTGGGGCTTGTAGCGTCAGGGAAGACTCCTCGTATGAAGACTCAGAGGATGAAGACCTAGGAGTCTTTCGTGGGAGTCAAGACTCGGAGGATAAAGACCTAGGAGTCTTTGGTTGGAGTCACGACTCGGAGGATAAAGACCTAGGAGTCTTTCGTGGGAGTCAAGACTCGGAGGATAAAGACCTAGGAGTCGTAGGTTGGAGTCAAGACTCGGAGGATAAAGACCTAGGAGTCTTTGGTTGGAGTCACGACTCGGAGGATAAAGACCTAGGAGTCTTTCGTGGGAGTCAAGACTCGGAGGATAAAGACCTAGGAGTCGTAGGTTGGAGTCAAGACTCGGAGGATAAAGACCTAGGAGTCTTGCGTGGGAGTCAAGACTCGGAGGATAAAGACCTAGGAGTCTTTCGTTGGAGTCAAGACTCGGAGGATAAAGACCTAGGAGTCTTGCGTGGGAGTCAAGACTCGGAGGATAAAGACCTAGGAGTCTTTCGTTGGAGTCAAGACTCGGAGGATAAAGACCTAGGAGTCTTTCGTGGGAGTCAAGACTCGGAGGATAAAGACCTAGGAGTCTTTCGTGGGAGTCAAGACTCGGAGGATAAAGACCTAGGAGTCTTTCGTGGGAGTCTTCGGTGGTGGCTGAGGGCGGCTGAGTATAAACATTTCCCTGTGAAAATGTGTTTTCTTTCCATACCTACTCGTAGATATTATAGACCACGGACTCGTTCACACATGCACCAAAATCCCTCCTCTCTTATATATCCCACCCGCTCCACACAGACCCAGCACCTCGTCACAGGGGGCCTCTGGAACTGCCAGTCAGCCAACCGCAAGGCGGACTTCATCTCTGGCTTCGCTATCAAGCAATCGCTGGACTTCCTGGCTCTCACTGAGACTTGGATCACACCAGACAACACATCAACCCCTGCTGCTCTCTCCTCAGCCTTCTCCTTCAGCCACACATCCAGACCCTCTAGTCGGGGTGGTGGCACAGGTCTACTCATCTCACCCAAATGGAGTTTTTCTCTCTACCCGCTTCCATTATTTACACCCACTGTATTTTGAGTTTCATGCAGTGACGGTTACTCATCCGGTTCATCTAACCATTGTTGTTCTCTACTGTCCACCCGGCTCCTTGGGAGACTTCTGGTGCTGAGACTAACTGTCCTCAGGGACCCGGGGTTCAATCTCAGAACACATTAGAACACATTAGAACACAATGAGAACACCACCCTAACCGGGTTCAGTAGAAGCTTTCTGTGTCTCTACTGTCAGAAAGATGTTCCCCAGATTCTGGTTCAGAGACTCTGACTGACTGTGAGGTGCTTTTACCCTCCTGGCCTTTATGTGTCGCTGTTCTTCAGCAGCTGGTCAACCAACCGGAAGCAGACTGCGTCGCGTACACTCTACGTCATCAGCGCTACCCCGCTCTTTCTTCCGCGTGTTAGCAGCAGAACGTCGCAGCTCTTTTCTTGTTGTTGGTCTCAGCAGAAACAGCGTAGAGGAAGATGGCTGCTGTCGGGCTGCAGAGGAAGAGGCTCCTTAGGGACGAGGACATGACCAAGGTGGAGTTTGAGACCAGCGAGGAGGTGGACGTCACCCCAACCTTCGACACGATGGGCCTGAGGGAGGACCTGCTCCGCGGCATCTACGCTTACGGTTAGCCGGGGATCTCAGCGGCCTCCAGAAGGAGGGGGGGGGATGCTAAAGCTAAAGCTAACTGTTTATCTCCGCGATGTTTAGACCAGTTCAATCAAAATAGAAGTTAATTATATTGATGTTTCTCATCATGGTTTATAGAAGCTCCAGATGTATAATGTTATTTACTTTACACAGTTTACTGTTTTTTAATGAAGCGGTTCCTCCAGTTAGCATTAGCTTTAGTTAGCGGTAGCTAGAGTCAAGCGGAAGTATAGTGAACAGAGAGCTCCCAGTGTGTCTGCTGGTCTGAGAGCTCCTCCACTCGGTCCACAGGGCCCCTAACTGTACCCCCCCCCCCCTCGATGCTAAATAACTAATTTGTATAAAGTCTCTGTTAAACTGAAGGGTTCATGTTTTGTGTTTCAGGTTTTGAGAAGCCATCAGCAATCCAGCAGAGAGCCATTAAGCAAATCATCAAAGGCCGGGACGTCATCGCCCAGTAAGACCTAAACTATAGGGACCTGCAGGTACCTGTGGGGTTTACCAATGTTCTGTGTGTTCTCTAACGCCTGGTCTCTGTTCAGGTCTCAGTCTGGAACAGGAAAGACAGCCACCTTCTGTGTGTCGGTGCTGCAGTGTCTGGACATCCAGGTCAGGGTTCAGGTTTCTGTCAGGGTTCCACTGATATACATTTTTACATTTATATTAATATTTCTTGTTGCTGCAGGTGAGGGAAACGCAGGCTCTGATCCTCGCTCCAACCAGAGAGCTGGCCGGACAGATCCAGAAGGTAGCCCCGCCCACATGGTCATAGTCGGCCTATCGTCTGTGAGCATTGGTGTCCTGGTCTCTGATGGTCTTTGGTCTCTGGTGTGTTCAGGTGCTGCTGGCTCTGGGGGACTACATGAACGTCCAGTGTCACGCCTGTATCGGAGGGACCAACGTGGGTGAGGACATCAGGAAGCTGGACTACGGACAGCACGTGGTCTCAGGGACACCGGGACGGGTGTTTGGTGAGTTTCACACAAGACCTACTTCTCGGACCGTTTAACCCAGTTTACTTTGAGGAAGACTCAGTCAAAAATGATCTACATAATGCTTGTTGGTGTATTACGTGGAGGTAATTAAGCATCGTTCTCCCTGCATTTGGCCATGGACCCATTCCGGCGGAACGTGTGGTGATTGGAAACGTTTTGGAAAGACTGAAACTAGGGCTGCAACTAACGATTATTTTAATAATCGATTAATCTGTCGATTATTTGTTTGATTAATCGATGAATCGGATCAAAAAACAAAAGCATTAATTTCCAACCCTTTATTCAACAGAACTGTTCCAGAAAATGCACAGGTAACAGGTACTGTGAATTCCGCACTATAGAGCGCACCTATCTATAGGCCGCACCTGCTAATTTTTAAAAGAAAAAAGAAATTGTACATAAATAAGATGCACTTGTCTATAAACCGCAGGGAAAGGGGGCGTGGCTTGTCTCTGTGGCTTGTCTACGTAAAAACAGTTATTTCTGCCGTTCACCACGGAATAAATAACCACTAGTTCTGCTTTATACTTGTTGTGGACATCCCATAAACGTCGGAACATCTAACGCCCTCGTGTTTGGGTTCATAACATAACAGGCTCACACAGCTCGGGGGATTTCACCGACTCCATCTCGATAACTTACTGCCGGAGCAGCAGCATGCAGGCCGGCAGGAAGGGGGCGTGGCTTGTCCTTCTCCGATGGTCTTTAAAATATATATACTCAAACATCTCCGCGTCTTATTGGGTGGCGGAATAGTCGCGCGACACAACGAATCGATAATGCAATTCGTTGCCAACTATTTAATAATCGATTTTATCGATTTCGTTGTTGCAGCCCTAACTGAAACATGTCCTATGGGCAGTATTGTTCACAGCTGGTATCTGTAAATGGCAGCCGGCATCACTTGTGTCCGTAGACTCGTCCAGTTGCAGAGCTTTGTCCTTCCTGATAGCTGCAGAGCTCTGATTAAGTCCCAAAACAACGTTGTGTGTCAGGGGTTCAGGTCTCTAGAGTCCTAGGATCCTTGTTTTCAGAGGATGACATCCCTCAGTCTGCGGTCCCAGTCCAGCTCCAGTCTGGTCTCTCTGGTGACTGGAATGTTGTTATTGGGCCTCTCTAGCTCCGGTTGGTACTGGGCTGTCACAGAAAAGGGCGTGTCTGCAGCGGTTGGGGGCGGGGTTATAACTTATCCGTGTGTGGGTCTGCTGTTGGTCGCCTCCAACAGGAAGCTGAGGTTGGTTTGTTTTCTCCAGATATGATTCGCCGCAGGAGTCTGAGGACCAGAGCCATCAAGATGCTGGTTCTGGACGAGGCGGACGAGATGCTCAACAAAGGTTAGATGCTATGATATCACAGGATACCTTTAACCCGTGACCGTTAAATCTTTTATTTGTCAACATGAAATACCGACACAATGTCATCTTTAACCGTTGACCCTTTCCAGGTTTCAAGGAGCAGATCTACGATGTGTACCGCTACCTGCCTCCGGCCACTCAGGTGGTTCTGATCAGCGCCACGCTGCCTCACGAGATCCTGGAGATGACCAACAAGTTCATGACCGACCCGATCCGCATCCTCGTCAAACGGTCAGAACATTAGAGCATGCAGACCATGTTTGGGCTATTCGGGAAGATAATCAGTTAAATATGGAGTGTGTGTATAATAATAATAATCATGAGATATTCAAGAGAAAACCTTGCTGAAGACTCCTCAGCGATGAATAATGTATAGATTATATTTAGTAATTATGTATATATATTTATGTCTCAGTGACGAGCTGACGTGTTTATATCTAATATTTATATACAGTAGGTCTCCTCAGTGACGAGAGATGTATATCTCTGACGAGCTGATGAGACATATATATTTATCATACCTGCAAAATTGGTGCTTTTTTGCCGAAATTCACAGTTTTTCAATCAAAATGTCATCCAAGTGAATCGTGTAGATCTGAAGAGTTTTTGTTCTCGGGGTGGGAGGAGGGGTCACCAGCTTGAATGTCAGCCGGCGACATCTACTGCTGTCATGCTGCACGGTGTATCGTGCAGCATGACAGCAGTAGTATGTTTTTAATCCTACGTTAAAAACGATAGCATTTTGCATATTTTTAGTATCAATACTTCATTACTAGAGCGCACACACTGATCCGCTCCTAGTGTTCAACAAGCTGGGCAGGAACAAGCTGTTAAAGTGATCCATACAGATGTTTTATTTATTACTATTATAGATAAACTATTTTCACTCACCTACTGGCGAAAGAAAATCAACGTTAGGTGACAAATGGTACACACTAAAACTTCCTGCTGTGTACTTTTGTTTGTGCGAGACCACTTTAGCTCACTAACAGTATTTATATATTTAGGTCTCCTCAGTGACGAGCTGATGACGCATGTATTTGTATTTATATTTAATATTTGTGTCTCCTCAGTGACGAGCTGATGACGCATGTATTTGTATTTATATTTAATATTTGTGTCTCCTTAGTGACGAGCTGATGACGCATGTATTTGTATTTATATTTAATATTTGTGTCTCCTCAGTGACGAGCTGATGACGCATGTATTTATATTTATTCAATATTTGTGTCTCCTCAGTGACGAGCTGATGACGCATGTATTTATATTTATTCAATATTTGTGTCTCCTCAGTGACGAGCTGACTCTGGAGGGCATCAAGCAGTTCTTTGTGGCCGTGGAGAGAGAAGAGTGGAAGTTCGACACTCTGTGTGATCTGTACGACACGCTGACCATCACGCAGGCCGTCATCTTCTGCAACACCAAGAGGAAGGTCTGTTCTCCTCCTCACAGGTCACATGACCCGAGTGCAGCAACTCCTTCTGGGAATCTGAGTCTCCGTGTGTGTGCTTCAGGTGGACTGGCTGACGGAGAAGATGAGAGAGGCCAACTTCACGGTGTCGTCGATGCACGGCGACATGCCTCAGAAAGAGAGGGAGTCCATCATGAAGGAGTTCAGATCTGGAGCCAGGTAAGAGACCGGGACCCTGTAGACCAGGACCCTGTTATCATCTGTGGACTCTTCTTCATGACTTATTGATCTGTTTCAGTCGTGTGTTGATCTCTACGGATGTTTGGGCTCGAGGTCTCGACGTTCCTCAAGTTTCTCTGATCATCAACTACGACCTGCCCAACAACCGAGAGCTCTACATCCACAGGTACGCATCACATCTGTAACAATGCCAGGAAGTAGTCCCACAGGTACGCATCACACCTGTACCAATGCCAGGAAGTAGTCCCACAGGTACGCATCACACCTGTACCAATGCCAGGAAGTAGTCCCACGGGTACGCATCACACCTGTACCAATGCCAGGAAGTAGTCCCACAGGTACGCATCACACCTGTACCAATGCCAGGAAGTAGTCCCACAGGTACGCATCACATCTGTAACAATGCACATTAAGTAGTCCCACGGGTACGCATCACATCTGTAACAATGCACATGAAGTAGTCCCACGGGTACGCATCACACCTGTACCAATGCCAGGAAGTAGTCCCACAGGTACGCATCACACCTGTACCAATGCCAGGAAGTAGTCCCACAGGTACGCATCACACCTGTACCAATGCCAGGAAGTAGTCCCACAGGTACGCATCACACCTGTACCAATGCCAGGAAGTAGTCCCACAGGTACGCATCACACCTGTACCAATGCCAGGAAGGCTGCGGTCGAAGTCATATATTTACCTCCTAACGTCTCTTCCTAACCACTTGTCCTTGACCTCTGGAAAATAGGAAGGAGAGTTCATGAGGAGTTTAGCTACGTAGTTATGACGCAACCTGGTTCATAGTATTATTAATACTCTTTAATAAAACTGGTTTGATGCTTCTGAAACAAGCCTTGTTCATATTTCATTCATAGTTGAAACAAACTGAACTTCTGCATGGTTGTAAAATGACCTCTGACCCCTTCCAGGATTGGTCGTTCTGGCCGCTACGGCCGTAAAGGCGTGGCCATCAACTTTGTGAAGAACGACGACATCCGGATCCTGCGTGACATCGAGCAGTACTACTCCACCCAGATCGACGAGATGCCCATGAACGGTACGGCCAATCACAAGTGTCTTAGGGATCAATACATTAGGACCAATCACAAGTGTCTTGGGGATCAATACATTAGGGCCAATCACAAGTGTCTTAGGGATCAATACATTAGGACCAATCACAAGTGTCTTAGGGATCAATACATTAGGACTAATAACGAGTGTCTTGGGGATCAATACATTAGGACTAATAATGAATGTCTTAGGGATCAATACATTAGGACTAATAACGAGTGTCTTGGGGATCAATACATTAGGACTAATAACGAGTGTCTTGGGGATCAATACATTAGGACTAATAATGAATGTCTTGGGGATCAATACATTAGGACTAATAACGAGTGTCTTGGGGATCAATACATTAGGACTAATAACGAGTGTCTTGGGGATCAATACATTAGGACTAATAACGAGTGTCTTGGGGATCAATACATTAGGACTAATCACGAGTGTCTTGGGGATCAATACATTAGGACTAATCACGAGTGTCTTGGGGATCAATACATTAGGACTAATAACGAGTGTCTTGGGGATCAATACATTAGGACTAATCACGAGTGTCTTGGGGATCAATACATTAGGACTAATCACGAGTGTCTTGGGGATCAATACATTAGGACTAATCACGAGTGTCTTAGGGATCAATACATTAGGACCAATCACGAGTGTCTTGGGGATCAATACATTAGGACTAATCACGAGTGTCTTGGGGATCAATACATTAGGACTAATAACGAGTGTCTTGGGGATCAATACATTAGGACTAATCACGAGTGTCTTGGGGATCAATACATTAGGACTAATCACGAGTGTCTTGGGGATCAATACATTAGGACTAATAACGAGTGTCTTGGGGATCAATACATTAGGACTAATAACGAGTGTCTTGGGGATCAATACATTAGGACTAATCACGAGTGTCTTGGGGATCAATACATTAGGACTAATCACGAGTGTCTTGGGGATCAATACATTAGGACTAATCACGAGTGTCTTAGGGATCAATACATTAGGACCAATCACGAGTGTCTTGGGGATCAATACATTAGGACTAATCACGAGTGTCTTGGGGATCAATACATTAGGACCAATCACGAGTGTCTTAGGGATCAATACATTAGGACCAATCACGAGTGTCTTGGGGATCAATACATTAGGACTAATCACGAGTGTCTTGGGGATCAATACATTAGGACCAATCACGAGTGTCTTGGGGATCAATACATCGATTCTCCGGATGTATTGATCGCTATCTAACGGTGTCTTTGTGTCTGCAGTGGCCGATCTGATCTGATGACGTCTCTCCGGAGCCCCGCCCCTTTTATCTTTCTTTAGTTTAAAGTGTTTCTCAATTTGAGGTGAAAACAACTGTAAGAAGCTGATGTTTTTGTAAATAAAGTTTATTTTGATTTCACTTAAATGTTATTGATTAGTCATTAAACTTGTTTACATCACATTTATTTCATTTCATTTGTTTAACCATGAATCTGATTGCAGATGATCATTTATATCTGAGGGTTATTGAGCAAATGTCTTCTCAATCATCAGATTTGAATCACAATACCAACTTTTACTGTCAAAGGAAACATCAAATAACAGCTGCAGGATTAAAACACTAAATATTTAATCAACGACTACAAGTTCATCTTGTAAAAAAATATTCACTTTCTTTTCTGGATCTGACAAATCAAGACCAGAACCCTGGAGGATGCTGGGGAGGCGTTACGGGTTGCGCCTGACAAACCAGATCTCGTTCCTGCGGCGGGGGATGCCAGGGTTCTCGTACGCCGCCACCAGGTATTCGTCTCTGCGGAGGTCGTTGGTGGCGCCCAGAATCTCCCACAGCAGGCTGATCTGACGGGTCAGGGTCTCTTCTGTGGTCGTCCCGAAGAACGTCCTGACAGCCAATCAGAAACTGGGAATTAGTTACTCGGGACATGAACACACCAGCAGTCTTTACCGCTGTGGTCAGGGACGTGTGGATTTAACGCTGAATTGTGAATCCTCCTTTCAGGATTCTACTGGTTGATCTCAGAGCTGTAACGATCAATGTAATCCTATATTTCTTTACAGCGTTTGCTATGAAGCTCCACGTTGATGATGTTCTGACCTGGCGATGACTCTGATTGGCTCTCTGTGCACAATGGTGACATCGGAGTCGGAGGGTTGAGGGGGGTTGGTCTGAAACTCTGCAGGCAGGAAGTAGGCCGTCTGGACGCATTTCTGAAACGTGTTCCCGTCCTCCATCATGTGGACGTTAGTGACCACCGGCACCGTCATCCCCAGATACCTGCCTAGAGATATATACACACACACACACACACACACACACATATATATAAAAGGCAATGTTATTTTTTTTATATATATGGTGGGAGGGGGCGGAGTCTGACCTGCAGAGTTTTCTTTACAGATGAAGCGCATCAGTTTCATGAAGCCCATCGAGATGCTCTGTTCATACAGATCTTCTCCTTTAGTCACACAGGCCCAGTGGCCTGCTGGGTACAGACGCTCCTCATACAGCACCTCCCCCATCTGTAGGGGGAGAGGGAGTCAGAGATACATACAGCACCTCCCATCTGTAGGGGGAGAGGGAGTCAGATACATACAGCACCTCCCATCTGTAGGGGGAGAGGGAGTCAGATACATACAGCACCTCCCATCTGTAGGGGGAGAGGGAGTCAGATACATACAGCACCTCCCATCTGTAGGGGGAGAGGGAGTCAGATACATACAGCACCTCCCCATCTGTAGGGGGAGAGGGAGTCAGATACATACAGCACCTCCCATCTGTAGGGGGAGAGGGAGTCAGATACATACAGCACCTCCCCATCTGTAGGGGGAGAGGGAGTCAGATACATACAGCACCTCCCCATCTGTAGGGGGAGAGGGAGTCAGATACATACAGCACCTCCCCATCTGTAGGGGGAGAGGGAGTCAGATACATACAGCACCTCCCCATCTGTAGGGGGAGAGGGAGTCAGATACATACAGCACCTCCCATCTGTAGGGGGAGAGGGAGTCAGATACATACAGCACCTCCCCATCTGTAGGGGGAGAGGGAGTCAGATACATACAGCACCTCCCATCTGTAGGGGGAGAGGGAGTCAGATACATACAGCACCTCCCCATCTGTAGGGGGAGAGGGAGTCAGATACATACAGCACCTCCCATCTGTAGGGGGAGAGGGAGTCAGATACATACAGCACCTCCCCATCTGTAGGGGGAGAGGGAGTCAGAGATATATAGCACCTCATTTACTAGTACAGCCATGAATACTGTGTCTTTACTAGTACAAGTATGTATAGTACTAGTGTTTACCTTCTCATGGGAGGACACTGGAGTGAAGGGCAAGGGCTCCCTCTGCTGTTGGTTACGGGTCATTTCCTGTATTGGGACCGTCATGTCTGGAACACACAGGAAGTTCAGTGCAGACATGAGTCAGCTGTCTTAAAGTCTTCATCAACAAGAACAAATATGTTATGTAGAAAATATTTAAACTGAATAGTTATCAATGCAAAATACCAACGTCCTGGGCCCGCCCCCTCACCTGGAGGTACTGACACATGGTAGATACAGGCTCCGCCCCCTCACCTGGAGGTACTGACACATGTACCGCCCCCTCACCTGGAGGTACTGACACATGTACCACCCCCTCACCTGGAGGTACTGACACATGTACCGCCCCCTCACCTGGAGGTACTGACACATGTACCACCCCCTCACCTGGAGGTACTGACACATGTACCACCCCTTCACCTGGAGGTACTGACACATGTACCACCCCCTCACCTGGAGGTACTGACACATGTACCACCCCTTCACCTGGAGGTACTGACATATGTACCACCCCCTCACCTGGAGGTACTGACATATGTACCACCCCCTCACCTGGAGGTACTGACACATGTACCACCCCTTCACCTGGAGGTACTGACATATGTACCACCCCCTCACCTGGAGGTACTGACACATGTACCACCCCTTCACCTGGAGGTACTGACACATGTACCACCCCTTCACCTGGAGGTACTGACATATGTACCACCCCCTCACCTGGAGGTACTGACATATGTACCACCCCTTCACCTGGAGGTACTGACATATGTACCACCCCTTCACCTGGAGGTACTGACATATGTACCACCCCTTCACCTGGAGGTACTGACATATGTACCACCCCCTCACCTGGAGGTACTGACATATGTACCACCCCTTCACCTGGAGGTACTGACACATGTACCACCCCCTCACCTGGAGGTACTGACATATGTACCACCCCCTCATAAACATATATGTAGAAATGTGTGTCTAGCTGCATCCTTTGTTCTTTTTATGTCTGACTATGAAATGCATTACTACTCGTTTTGTGTGTTATATATATATATATATATATATATATATATATATATATATATATATATATATATATATATATATATATATATATATATAAATAACCTTTATTAATATCAACTACGCAAGATATGTCTTTAGATTAAACCTGAGACTAATAGTCAACAATCGAGCGTTAAGTATTACAACTACACATAAAATAATAATTTTATACTACACATGTTGTTGTCAAAGGTAAGAGCCAATCATCTCTATGATGTGGCGAGGGCCAGGCGTTTCCCATCATGCACTGGGCCACGAAGTCAGTGGAGAGCTACTGTGGCGCCTGACTCAAAAATCTGCGGGGGTCACGTCGGACACAAATCTACCCAGCATGCATTGTGCGCCGATTGCCGGTGATCGATTCTAATCAGGACTGGCTCATCTCCAACGCGCCTACTGACACATGGTAAATACAAGCTCCGCCCCTCTCACCTGGAGGTACTGACACATGGTGGGTACTGGCAACTGCCTGCCAGTGTGTCAGAAGTCGGTCCCTGTCCTCTTCATCCATTGGTTCTGGGTTGTCAGTGATGTCATCTTCCAGCTGATCATCGTCCAATCTGTCAAGATCTTCCAGAGAGATCAGAGCCATCAGTGGTGGAGGACGAGATGACCTTTGACCTGAAGACACGGCCGACTGAGAAGAGACAGGATTATTTATTGTTGCTGTAACTGAAAAGAGCACACAATCACACATTAAAGCTGATAAACATATAGTCTACATGTATATTATATATCACTTAAAGGCAGTGTATCACATCTACAGGTTAGGTTAAATTACTTCCAGGGGGATAGGTTAGCTTACGTTAAGTTACTTCCATAGGGTTAGGTTAAGTTACTTTGCCTTTAAAATTCAAGTTTGGGTTTATAATTGTTTAGAATAATAAAGATATTTGTAGGATTCCACACATATATGTATATATACATACACATATATGTATATATATATATATGTGTATACGTATATGTGTATATATATATACATATATATGTATATATACATATATGTGTATATATATACACGTATATATACATATATATGTATATATATACGTATACATACATATGTGTGTGTGTATGTATATATATACACACATACGTATACACATATATATATATATATATATACATACATACACACACACATATATATATGCATATATATACACATATATGTATATATATACGTATACACACATATATATATATATACACACGTATATATATATATATATACACACACACACATATATATATATACGTATATATTACATTACATTTCATGTCATTTAGCTGACGCTTTTATCCAAAGCGACTTACAATAAGTGCATTAAACCATGAGTCCAAACTCAGAACAACAAGAATCAAGCAAGTACAATTTCTTCAATAACGTTAAACTACAAAGTGCCGTCAGTAAGAGACATTTAAGTGCTACTAAAGTGCTAAACTACAAAGTGCTATCGGTAAGAGACATTTAAGTGCTACTAAAGTGCTACTACGGCTCTACCTTCCCTATTCAAGGTATAGTCACTAAGATGTGTTTTTAGTTTCCGACGGAAGATGTAGAGACTTCCTGCTGTCCTGATGTCAATGGGGAGCTCGTTCCACCAATGAGGAGCCAGCACAGCAAACAGTCGTGATTTTGTTGAGTGTTTAGCTCGAAGTGAAGGAGCTACAAGCCGATTGGAAGAAGCCGAGTGAAGTGAACGGGCTGGGGTGTGAGGTTAGACCATGTCCTGGGTGTGCGGTTAGACCATGTCCTGGATGTGAGGTTAGACCATGTCCTGGGTGTGAGGTTAGACCATGTCCTGGGTGTGAGGTTAGACCATGTCCTGGGTGTGAGGTTAGACCATGTCCTGGATGTGAGGTTAGACCATGTCCTGGGTGTGAGGTTAGACCATGTCCTGGGTGTGAGGTTAGACCATGTCCTGGGTGTGAGGTTAGACCATGTCCTGGATGTGAGGTTAGACCATGTCCTGGATGTGAGGTTAGACCATGTCCTGGGTGTGAGGTTAGACCATGTCCTGGATGTGAGGTTAGACCATGTCCTGGATGTGAGGTTAGACCATGTCCTGGGTGTGAGGTTAGACCATGTCCTGGGTGTGAGGTTAGACCATGTCCTGGGTGTGAGGTTAGACCATGTCCTGGGTGTGAGGTTAGACCATGTCCTGGATGTGAGGTTAGACCATGTCCTGGGTGTGAGGTTAGACCATGTCCTGGATGTGAGGTTAGACCATGTCCTGGATGTGAGGTTAGACCATGTCCTGGATGTGAGGTTAGACCATGTCCTGGGTGTGAGGTTAGACCATGTCCTGGGTGTGAGGTTAGACCATGTCCTGGGTGTGAGGTTAGACCATGTCCTGGGTGTGAGGTTAGACCATGTCCTGGGTGTGAGGTTTGACCATGTCCTGGGTGTGAGGTTAGACCATGTCCTGGGTGTGAGGTTAGACCATGTCATGGGTGTGAGGTTAGACCATGTCCTGGGTGTGAGGTTAGACCATGTCCTGGATGTGAGGTTAGACCATGTCCTGGGTGTGAGGTTAGACCATGTCCTGGTGTGAGGTTAGACCATGTCCTGGATGTGAGGTTAGACCATGTCCTGGATGTGAGGTTAGACCATGTCCTGGATGTAGAATGGACCCGATCTGTTCGCAGCACGGTACTCAAGTACCAATGTTTTGAAGCGGATGCTGCGGCCACCGATAACCAGTGAAGGTCGTGGAGGAGCGGAGGATTGTGGGTAAATTTAGGAGGTTGAAGACCAGTCGAGCAGCTGCATTCTGGATGAGCTGTAGAGGTCGAATGGCATTAGAAGGTAGACCTGAAGGAGGAGTTACAGTAGTCTAGCTGTGAGATGACCAGAACCTGGACCAGAGCCTGGACCAGAACCTGGACCAGAGCCTGGACCAGAGCCTGGACCGCCTTCTGAGTGAGAAGAGGTCGTATTCTCCTGATGTTGTACAGCATGTACCTACAGGAGCGTGATGTTGTGGTAATGTTGGCAGTCAGGGAGAGTTGACTGACAGGTGTCACACCGAGGTTCCTGGCAGTCGGAGGCGGAGCCAACACTGAGTTGTTGAAGTTAATAGTCAGGTTGTGGGTGGGAGAACCTTTTCCTGGAAGGAGGAGAAGTTCAGTTTTGTCCGGGTTCATTTTCAGGTGGTGAGCGGACATCCACAGAGAGATGTCAGTCAGACATCCACTGAGAGATGTCGGTCAGACATCCACTGAGAGATGTCAGTCAGACATCCACTGAGAGATGTCAGTCAGACATCCACTGAGAGATGTCAATCAGACATCCACTGAGAGATGTCGGTCAGACATCCACTGAGAGAAGTCAGTCAGACAGGCAGAGATTCGTGCTGCTACCTGTGTTTCAGATTGGGGAAACGAGAGGATCAGTTGGGTGTCGTCAGCATAGCTGTGGTAGGTGAAGCCATGCGAGAGAATGACAGAGAGATAGAGTTGGTGTACAGAGAGAAGAGAAGAGGACCAAGGACTGAGCCCTGAGGGACCCCAGTAGTCAGAGGACAAGGCTCAGACACAGATCCTCTCCAGGTTACCCGGTAAGAGCGGTCGGTGAGGTAGGATGAGAAGAGTGAGAGCAGAGCCTGAGATACCAGGTCCTGGAGGGAGGACATGAGGATCTGGTGGTTCACTGTGTCAAAGGCAGCGGAAAGGTCTAGAAGGATGAGGACAGAGGAGAGAGAGGCTGCTCTAGCAGTGTGAAGCTGCTCAGAGACGGCAAGGAGGGCAGTCTCTGTTGAGTGGCCTTGAATCCAGACTGGTGGGGGTCTAGAAGGTTGTTACTGTGAAGAAAGGAGGAGACTTGGTTAAAGATAGCTCGCTCTAGAGTTTTGGAAAGGAAGGGGAGGAGAGACTTGACTGAAGTCAATGACTTCAGGTCTGTAGTTGTTGACTTCAGGTCTGTAGTTGTTGACTTCAGATCTGTAGTTGTTGACTTCAGGTCTGTAGTCATTGACTTCAGGTCTGTAGTTGTTGACTTCAGGTATGTAGTTGTTGACTTCAGGTCTGTAGTTGTTGACTTCAGATCTGTAGTTGTTGACTTCAGGTCTGTAGTCGTTGACTTCAGGTCTGTAGTTGTTGACTTCAGGTCTGTAGTCATTGACTTCAGGTCTGTAGTTGTTGACTTCAGGTCTGTAGTCGTTGACTTCAGGTCTGTAGTCATTGACTTCAGGTCTGTAGTTGTTTACTTCAGGTCTGTAGTTGTTTACTTCAGGTCTGTAGTTATTGACTTCAGGTCTGTAGTTGTTTACTTCAGGTCTGTAGTCATTGACTTCAGGTCTGTAGTTATTGACTTCAGGTCTGTAGTTGTTGACTTCAGGTCTGTAGTTGTTGACTTCAGGTCTGTAGTTGTTGACTTCAGGTCTGTAGTTGTTGACTTCAGGTCTGTAGTTGTTGACTTCAGGTCTGTAGTTATTGACTTCAGGTATGTAGTTGTTGACTTCAGGTCTGTAGTTGTTGACTTCAGGTCTGTGGTTGTTGACTTCAGGTCTGTAGTTGTTTACTTCAGGTCTGTAGTTGTTGACTTCAGGTCTGTAGTTGTTGACTTCAGATCTGTAGTTGTTGACTTCAGGTCTGTAGTCATTGACTTCAGGTCTGTAGTTGTTGACTTCAGGTCTGTAGTTGTTGACTTCAGGTCTGTAGTCATTGACTTCAGGTCTGTAGTCGTTTACTTCAGGTCTGTAGTCGTTTACTTCAGGTCTGT